>NW_009258797.1:277752-280577 GCF_000687185.1 Egretta garzetta
TAAAAATTACAACTGGAGACATTATTGGAAAGAAAAAAAGAAATCAATAATATCTTTCTGGATGCTGAATGGTAGACACGGGCATTTAGTGGGGAAAATGCTAGACGCCTTGTACGGACCAAATAACAATACAAGCCTTACCAGAATGATGTTCATTGCCTTTAATTTAAATTCTTTTGGTTTTGAACCCTGAATGACTGCCCTGATTGTTATTTTTATACTCAGTCATTTGTACCATGCTGAAAGGCTAAAGTTAATATTATATTTTATATGTGGAACATAATTCATCTTGAATAGTATCATCTAGTCCTACTTCCCTTTGAATGATTTATTGCAATACATTTTCAGTATTTGATTAGGTAACATTTAACATTGAATTCCAAACCTGTCATATTGTCTCTTTTCAGGATGATCCTGCAAATACTTACAACCAGGCATCATTTATTCTGTGTAGCCCAATTAACTGTGCTAGGAAGACACCTGGTAACAAACCCTGTGAAATGTTTGTCAGACTAAGACTTTAAATTTTAAGCATTCCAGACCAAAAAAGTTGCATAGTGACATATAAATGCAAAATTCTACTATTTGCACATTATTTAACATTGCATGAGGACGCATTCCACTATGTAATACATTACAGATTTCTGAGAGAGAATACACAGTTGAAAAGTGACATTTCCAGAAGCTCAATCATTCAGCTTCATAATTTTTGCACAGCTTGTATTTTCATAATCCCTGCAGTTTTTAGAGATGAATATTTGCCAATGTTTTAACTCTTAAATCTCTTGTATGCATATTGATTGCATTAATGCACTCTCCTACTAGTAAATAATTCAATTTATATGCTTCATTCACGAAGTATTCATGTGCACTGAACTCTGACCCAGTCATCAAATCAAGTATGAACTCCTTCTGTGTCTATTCATAGGTGTCATTCTGGCCTTTTCCTGGTTAGTGATAATTTGAAAAAGTTAAACATCGCTTTTATATGCCTTTATGTCATTAATATCAAAAGTAAAGAGGTGGAGACCCTGCCTAATTAACTTCTTAATAGCTTCAAAAAGATCTATTAACTGTCTGTTCAATATCTTTGGCCAAATCTCTGCAGTTGTCAAAGAGAGTACAGCTTTGTATAAAATCTGTTGATTTATCCTAGCCAACCATCATGCCCATAGCATCTGCACTGTCTATTTTTACTATGACAATGTAGTAGTAAAAATAGTTTCCAAGCTAGTGTCCACAGCTGGTTCACAAATAAACAAAGGTTTTAAATCAGAGTCATAAATACAAGTATGTTTCTGCAGACAGGTGCCAAATTGTGAATAGTTACGCTCCATAGTGGGCTACTAATCATCAGTCGTGAGCCTTCCAGCATCTTCTGGTTAATTGTACAAATGTTCACGAGTCTCAGATGTTTTAATTATTTGAGATTGATCAATTATGCATTGAAGAATTCCTCCTGGACATGCAGGGTAGGGGGATCTGTTGTTATTTGCAAAAAGGTTGTTAGCCAATATGAAAATTGAAACAGTGCAGCTTGAATTAGCAACCGCACAATATCCAAAACTAAGAACACATAAACCAAACATTTCACCAAAAATAGCCTGGAAATTAGTTGTCTAAACTTTTCCAGGAGAGCTTACACATAGCAAATGTATTAAAGACAATGAGACATAGCTCAAAACCAATTCATAAATCTAGTTAGAACTAAGTTGGTAACAAATATTCATGCAAGAGAGAGCAAGCTCTGTTAACTTCCAGTCATCAAAGTGCATGGGAAGTTCTGCTTATGGCCCTGATCTTCAACTCTGTCCTCATTTGGCTTTTTCTGCATAGTTAAATTGCAACTGAAATTAAATAACCTGCCTTACAGTTTTTCTTGGTAGCCCTGGGCTTTTTTCACGTAGTATTTCTTGGCTTCATGAAGTACAGGACTTCACATAGAGCAGTTCCACAGACCTCCACTGTGTAAAACACAGGAGTATTCACACATGTATTCGTATGGCCAGCTTCTGTGGTTTTGCACGTGAGATTATAGAACCACACTGAAGATGGCTCTGTGAGTATGTAGGAAAAATTTCACATTGGGAATCATTTGTGTATTTCCTGCCTTGACCGTTAAGTGCTCCTGATCTTTAAAAGTAGATCAGAACATTTCCTTTTCCCTATATTTTTGATACTGACAATGCTGATTCTTTTCTTCCCCTGTGATTCTGATTATAAGTTTGCTTACCAGTTTTACTTCCTATATTCGTTTTCATACAGGGTTCTTCTCAGTAAAAGGAAAATCATCCTCACTATTCAAATATTGTGAGCATTTACTGAGCACCATTTTACGCTTTTGAAATGTTCTGTGCTATTTGATGCTCACTTTTAGTTTCATCCGTTATTTTTCACTTGTTTTAGCAATCACAGTGATTTATGTTTTCCTTCTGCTTCCAAATGCTTATTTTAGAGACAGATTTTATTTTGAATATCGTTAAATGCTTAAACTTATGGGAACATATCATGTCAGGGCTATTTTGTACACTCTGTTTTTCTGGGGAAATGCGGCATATTTAACCTATCGCTACTCTTCAGTTACTACAGAGTTAATGCAGTTTCTGCATTTTGGTGGTATCTAGGGACCCTACCACGGGTCAGAGCCCAAGCTGTTTTAACTTTCAGTTTTATGAAGCAAGGTTTCTGGGCATCCAATCTTGTAAGTCAGTTCTTTTACCTTTTGTGGGCTACCTTGGAAATTGCACAGCTTCTAAAATAAGGTCCAGTGCAGAGCCGAGCAGCTCCAGAGGGAACACAAGGAGGGGTTATTCTGTAAGAGAGTG
>NW_009258797.1:281450-310827 GCF_000687185.1 Egretta garzetta
CTGTAAGAGAGTGCTTCAGGAATGCTCAGAGGGCTTGCAAGCATCATGGTGGAGAAGAGACTCCCAGAACTAGGGCTGGTTTTTCTAAAGGAGAGTAAAAGAGAGACACAGTAACAGTTTTCGAATATGTAGAAGATTGTTTCAAGATCTAAAGGAATGAGTTATTTTTCACATCCACTGACATACAGAGAAATAATAGCCTGAAATTGCACCAAGGGAGATCAGTTGAGCGAGTCAGAAAGCCTTTCCTAGTGCAAGGAGACTTAAGCACTGGAATAGGTTATTCGGGGTAGGTTGTGTGACTTTCCTCACTGAAGCCTTTTTGGCACAGGTTATGTTAAACGTTGTCAGGTGCTGTTTTTCACATAGTTTTTAGGGCCACAGGGTTGTGAGGTGGTCCTATACAACCAAGCGGCTGAAGCAGACCAGTTGATCAGGGGCAAATACTGCTCAGGTACTGAAGCCAGCGGCATGCATGCTGGTCTGAGCACATGGAGTGAATGAGCGCATGGCCTTTGTGCTGGCCTTTTACAACTGCTTGCTGCAGATATCAGTTTGAGTTACATCTGACTGGTATAGACAATCAAACACATACATATATAGAAAGCTGAGAGAGGCAAAGGATTTTTTGAATACCGGTTTTGTTTTTGTAATTCCTGTAATTATAATTTGATAAGTACATAAATGTGTGTACGAAGCACTCGTTTAGCTGTAGCCTCAGTTTGTATAATCTGGTTATAGAGAGCAGGTCAGAGCAGTTTATGTTCAGTCATGATCTGAGTAATGAAGGAAAAGCTAATAAAGCAAAGATGATGAGGTGAGGTATATATATTAGCCAATGTGACAGTGGTCAAAAAGTGCATACTTCAGTGTTTTCACATTTTGAGAGACTTATTGAAATGCATAGCTTAACAGGTCTGTCGTCTTCTCAAATTAGTTGTTACACAGTGAAAATCAAATTTAAAATTCACAAAATTATTAATGGCTAATTGAAGGATACTGAGAGATGACAATGTCCTAGATGGTTGCGAATTTTTCCAGTGTCACTGTCTACTTCTCTGCTCCAGTGCTTTGAAATGAGCCAGTAGTCAGATTTAATTTGTTCGGTTTAATTAAACTCCACCTGAATAAGTGTGTGTTGCACAAAGCTGAAGGAGATGCTGAAATTTCCCGGATGATGTGTGCAGTTGAGGTCTAATTTGATAGCATGCGGCTTTGGATTGTAAACTACTCTCTTCCACAAAGGTGAGCACCACATAAATACTTAAATAATAATTTAGACTAACTTGTAAGGAAAATGATATAAAAGAAGCAAAGCAAAATTGCACGCAGAAGAATATTTTTGAATATGCCATAATTATTCTTAGATTAATTAAAGTCATCAGTAGATCAGAAGTACATTTCGCTTTCAAAACACAGTCCCATTAAGATTAGCAGACTGTTTACTCAGCCTGATACTGTCCTGTCTATCCATTACATTAATTAAGCAACTAGTACTGTAGTCAGATAGCAAAGTATTTTCTGCTAATATGTCTTGCCTTTGGTAGAGTGACGTTTATGAATTATATTTGTGTTTATGATCTGTGATGTAAGGGCTTCAGATAAATGTTGGGTCACTGTCCTCTTTCTCAGTGCAAAATGGACAAAAAAAAAATGCTCCCCCTCTCCCAAACTTCCTGGCCCACAGGTAACTCATGAGCTGTGAGATTTAAAAAACCAAACCAAAACAAAACAAAACCAACAAAACCAAACCAAAACCCCCAAAATAAACCCAACTACAAACCACAGGTAAATTAGAGGATTTGCTTAATTTGGCCAAGGATTGGGTCAGTGGTCTAAAACTCTTACTCAGTTCACTCTCTTAACTGTCTTCTGGCCAGTAACGTACTTCTCAGAAGGCGGCAACCAAAGTGAGAATAAATTCCTTATAAAATCTTCTCTGAGAGCGTTTGATTTACTTATGTGAGATCCGGCTGACTGACTAAAGTAAAAGAACGGCATGCCTGTATTTTGGATCACAAACAGTGCAACTGATATATACAGTTCATAGGGGATAAGCAGATTAGCATTACTGAATCTGCCCAACAGTCCATCCAAAGTAGGGGTGCACAGAAAGATTCTGCAAAACTAAGGCTTGACTGATTGATGGAAGCATGCTGCCCAATATGTCATGTCTCTTTAGACAACGAAGAAGTGTGGATCCACATCATTCGGGTAACCAGTGCCCACAGGGGCCCGGAGCAAAACTTGTCCCTTTGTGAAAGGAAATAGATTGTTCAGAAATTCCTCTTCTCTTGTACTTTATTTAACAATAGTAACTCTCCTTCAGGAGCTGCATGAAGTTCATTCTCTTATATGATTTTACAGTACATTACTGTAACTTCTAAATCAGTGTAATTGTCTGAGCCCTTCCTTGCAGGGAAATTCATATGGACTCCATTTCCTCTCTACATGCTTCTAAGGTAATATTCCTTGTTACTTTATTTAATTTCACTGTTGAGTATGTTCAGATCTGTACCTTTCTTTCTTCTGAATCCATGCTTTGCAGGATCTGTTCAGTCTAAAACTGTCTTCCAAAGGATAAACTTCATTGCCTGAAAGTTTCAAAGCATAATTGACCAAAAGTAGTGGCAGATAACCAAGTAATGATTTAAGAGATTACTCCCACTGCATATGTTTTTCTGCATTCCTGGAGGTAAGAGATTTCTTTACTGATGTAGACATAAGTAAGTGTTTATTATATTTTCTCATTAAGGTGATATTTTCATTATAATGTTAAGTCAAAACTTGCCTATATTTTTACTGAAATTTAGAGGTAGTCACAACTATTTTCTTATTGACAAAACTTAGAAAATTTAACACCTGTTGCTTTTGTTACTAAAAGAGGTGTCCTAGATAATTAAAATTTTTCCACTTTCTGACACAGAAGAAGGAGCCTGAGATACGAAAACTGATTGTGTTGCTGTGACATCCCATATGTATTTACATAAAGATAGCAGTTGTGAATTTCATTTTCCTCTAATTTTCTAGATTATTTTAATTTGTGAGAGGGTTTGGAAATCATGATTGGTATAATCCCATGAAATTTCATAGAAGTCTTTATTTGCACGTTGAAAGTAAAGTCCAAATTACCGAGGCTAAGATTTGGAAGAATTTGGTCCACAGATAAGCAACAAACGAGAGGCTCAAAATGGACAGCACCTGCTTGTAATAAGCAAAGAGCCAGGCTGAGGAAGGGTCTAGGTTACTCACAGACAAGCACTGCAATATCCTATAGATCTTTGTCTGGGATCCAGTGCCTTTAATGTGGTGTCGAGACACATGAGGGAGAGCAAGCTCAGAATACCGGTTCAGACTAAGCTAAGCAGGGACACACCTACAGCCAGCTGACAGCAGCAGTAAGCGCTCTGATACAGCTCAAATCCCACCCTTTAGTCTAGCCTTTAGACTGCCGGAAGGTGACTCCATCCAGCTGGGATCCAAAGCCAAAATCTCACAGAGCCAGAAACCCTCATCCGTTTTTTGAAAGAATTGAACATGCATTCACTTTTCATTTCAGCAGAGACCAAAAGAAGGATTAGTTTTGATAATGTGCCCAGAGATTAACAAACACCCTTGGGAATCCACAGATTTATGTTTGAAGGCTCTAATCCGCAGATCATGTCTCCCAGGAAATTTTCCTAACTGCAGGTTTACACAGTGAGTTCCCCCTTGAGGTCCCCTTAGCTGTCTGAACCTTGCATTCCCTTCCATGCAAATGCCATTCTGCATACGGTGGCACTCCTAGGTGCAATGAAAGCTTAAAAGAAAAGAGCAGCTCCTCCTGGAGTGCTCCAGACTGGCAGCAGCTCAGACGGGAGGAGTATACTGTTAGTGTGAATGCAGAGAAGGGAAAATAAATAAAAAAGTCCAGTGGGCAAGCCCGAAATGTGTTCAATTTTCATTTTAAGTTTGAGCATATGGGGGGGCATTTCTGTAACAAGCAAAACAACAAGCTATTATAAAACAGAAGATGTCATATTATTACTCAGGTATGAAGCTTAGGCAAAATAAGTATGCCTGGGACTAAACAGTGACCAGTGCAAGATGTTGCAGCCTTTGGGTGTCAAAATCCTAGATTTGAAAAGTACAGGAAAATTTGTTTAAGAAATTTCCTCAGGCACTATGGACTCTGTCTTTAGCTCTGCTACAGATGGGAAAGACTGGAATGGCTACTGGAGTAGCTAGTGAAGCAGGAAGTGGCTCACTGAAGCAGATGATGGGCATAATACTGGATAGCCTTGCTATCTAGTTGGATAGGCAACAGAGCTCTATGATTTGATAACCACAATTTGCAGGCTGATATTACAAGAGGATGTTGGAAGGCAGCAAGTGCTCTTTAACAGTTGATTCACCAAGAAAACAGTGGAAAGACTTTAAAATATTATTATACTTTGTGTAGAGAATAATGGGTTGATTTGATTGCTAGTAACAGAGCCCAAATTCAATTCCTAGAGTAAAGTAATAAATATTAGGTTTAGACATCATTCAGACATCAGTGAAAATTAAATTGTATGGGTGCTCAGAGAGCTCCATTTTTCAGTATTTCCTCCCCAGAGGGCTGCAAGCTTTTGCATTGGATTAGGGCAGCCACTCAACCTGAGGCACGTTCAGTTGGTTTGCTCGGGTGACTGTAGTTCTCACTGAGCTACATACTGTTCCCCATTTTGTGACATGACTGTTGGGTTTGTTCTTTACAGAGCTATTAAAAAAAACGAGAAGGAATGTATTTCTCTGTTTATCTTCCTCTTTCTGCTTTGTTCTTCCCCTCTAATACAGTCAAGTCATTTCATTCATTCTTTGAGGAGTAGGGAGAAATGGAGTTCCCTCGGTGCGTCTGCTTTACTAACCGCTGTGGGGTTGGATTTTATTTCATCTGTCACGTCCCCAAACCTGTGTCCACACTGTGTTTTATCAGCGTGAATTTCACACTAGTTTCCTTTCTGAGATTCACTGGGCATGCTTAGAGAACTGGCTGCTCTGCTCTTCTTGTTTCCACCAGGAGATGAAGGGCTTGGAGTGAGCAGTGTTGTGCTTGAGAGTATCACAGGACACCAAGTATGGAAACAAGACAACCTTGCTCTTGAAAGAACCCCTTCATCAAACTAAATTAGTGATGTAGCTGCACCTACTGAGCTCACAAGCAGTTTAATTTAATTTTCCAGGATTTTTGGTTGGTGGCTCATTACAGTGTTCATTACTGGCTTCTGGAGGCTGAAGATTACCCTTGTTAGTGCCAGTCAAAGCCTGACAAGAGAGTTACATGTTTGTAATTAGGTGGTCAAGCTCAGCTGGTTATATCCCGGCTTTAATAAAGCCAAAAATGGTAACCAACTGAGGACAGCATATGTGGAAAGGATAAGTGCATTGAGGTACCTGTAGAAATCATATGGGTGTCAAAACAAAAGAGAAGACAGAGGCTTCATCAGAGGCTAAAAGGACATCTTGAAGGTAACAGCAGTTAAGGTCTAGCGCAAGGATTAGATAAGGGTGAAGCATGGAAGTAAGTGGGTATTGCTGACCAATCTGTGTTTTCTCTCAGCTGTGTACACTTTTTTTGCTCTCTAATACTTGGCATAGCAGGCTTCACTTGCAGCATGCAGCAGTTGGTGTAATACCATACACCTTCATTCTGCTGCTGTTCTGACACGGGGGGTATTTTGGAAGCATTTGAGGGGTATTTTCTCAGCATGGCACTGTGGTGGTTTTTTTCTTCTCCCTCCTCACAGTATCATTCAAGGACTATTGAAATAAATGTAGAACATAAGGATCTAATGGTGGTCTCTAGGAATATGTAGTTCTCTGCAATTTGTGGCTGTGTTACCGCAGCCGTGCCCTGTCTCAGCAGGTGGAAGACCGAAGGGCCATTCTCACAGTAAAACAAGTTGAGGTTTGCAAAACTGGACAATCCTGGCTGTTGGGATAGGAGAGATTTAAGACTTGAATTTCCTTTTCCTAACTTTTTTTCCCAGTCATTGCATAAGGCCCTGACTGAGCTGAAAATACACAGAAGAGTTTGGGTTTTATGGCATGTACCTTTTAACTCACCCATTTGAACCCACCTGGAGACCTCCCAGCATGTTCATTTAGCGCAGCTGTGTATCGTGCTGCCTGCCTGTGTCCAACATACCTCTGCATGCAGAGCAGCTCAGTCCTCTTCTTTGCTGGATGTCACTGGATAGGGGCATGGATAGTTTAAGGAAGGGGTCTGTGACATGCCCCCCACGTGTCATTGGTGTGATGTGGGGCAGGGCAGGGGCAAGTGGACAGAGGGGACAGGCAGTGTGGCCAGCCTCGCGGGACAGCACAGAGGAGTCTCAGGAGTTCAGGGATGTTGCAGGAGAATCATTACCAGCTTATTTTAGTAAAGGTCAGTGTCTTCTATGTTTACCCTGGTATAAATACATACGTCATTACTGCTTGCTGCTGAAGAGAGAAGTATAACAATCTTCTAACGCTCTAATTAAGAGAGTAATTTTCTAGCAATACTTAAACAGCTTCCTTACTTTTCTTTCTTTGTAGTCAGTTAATAATTGTGACATTTTTCTTGGCTTTAACTGTGTGTCCCTGAAGGCAAGTTAAAGACCCCCTGTGATTAAAATAGTGGGAATCATGTTGCTGAAGTGACATTAACGGAGATACTTATTAAAATTTGGCCCCTGCTGTTTGTGGTTTCTCAAGAATATACTTCTTTAGCAAATTTTAAAATACAATTACGTGATGCCTGACAACTAGGAACTATGCTGTAGCCCAAATATTAAGAGAGAATTAGAGAAGTAATTATGGACTGTCATAACACCTGGAAACAGAAGTGCTAGTAGATTGTTTAATGTTGCATTTAACAGATCATTGGTTTTGTTGCTGATGTAAAGCAGATCTCTTGGCATACTGTGATTGTACACAAAATGATCGCATGGCCTACTATGCTATTTTAATGTTTGTGAGGCATTTGCAGTGTTTGTCTGCTGTTCCCAAGACTCTGGTGGAAATAGGATGCAACTTCCTTTGAGCCTGTCCACCTGAACAGCATTTTAAATAAATACAGACCGTGGCATATATCAGAAGAAAACAAAATTGCTACTTGACTGCAAGCAGTTTACACTTTCTCCTGAATCAGCATCTCATGTTTGTCTTGTAACTTATACAACAGTTCTGTTTTCACCTCTACTGGTTATTTCCCTTTCACTGTCAGGCAACTGCAAACCCCAGAAAATGGCCTTTGTGATAATGCCACTGAGATTTAGAGCATTAAAGCAATCTCATTATCAGTTTACATCCCCAGTTGGAAATCGGAGATTGTTCAGCACATCAAACAGTAGAGTGGGGGCATGTAATGTGCAGCCCAAGGGCCAGATGAGACCTGCTGAGTCATATAATGTGGGCTCCCGCTGCCCTCTTCCTGCGACTGAAGGATGGGGACAAAACAGAACTGCTGGCTGGTGTTGCTAATGAACTTGAACCACTATAAATTGTTTTCCATCTGCATACCAAATATGGTTATATGGACTGATAATAAATGTCTGTAGTTTATATGCAAATTGGATGTGGCCCTTGGGCTCTTGGTAAGTAACCTGTATAACCTTTGGGTCTGTAGAAGGTAAGCCTCTTGCTAATGCTGAAATTAGTACCTGCGGCTAGGGGCTGCCTTGCAGTGTGAGCCTGGGTTACTCTTTGCTGAAGAGCAATGGAGGAGGACTAATAGAAACCTGTTCAGTTCAGCTTCCACACTAAACTCTTGGCTACATGAGCAAGAAAGGAGGGAAAGAATTCTGTGGTTTAGACACTCGCTGTATACAGTCTCACTCCCTCAAACCTTGGAACTTAGCAACCATGTACAAGTAAAACCCTTACCACATCAGTGAGGTCCTCCTGATGGATCTGCAAATGACATTGCATTGTGGAATTTTTATGCTGTGGAAAGAATTTTAATTATTTTAATCACTGTTGCTGAGTTACTGGGAAATAAACTCAGAATCTATCATTATTTCATCCAACTGTGCAAATGAAATATATAATTGATATAAAATGGTTTTGTCATACACAGTTTGAACAAAGATCTGTGGTAGTTTAAAATTCAGAGGGTTCTTCTCTGGCAAAGTTCTATTAATGCATTCATTAACAAGAAATTACATTACAATGTCTGTGGGGCTTACTTCAGTGAAAGAACAATTTCTTTGTTGGTAATTTCGTCTTGATGTTACTCCCCTCTATTCAGCTTCCCCAAAACGACGTTTTTCTAAAAATCAGCACTAATACAGTAGTTGACCTTTCTCAATATTACTTAAGAAGATAATGCGGAGATAGTCATACCAAGAATTAAACCTTGAAACCTATTTTACCCACTGTTGTGAAAGTTCAGCACAACTTCAACCACATTCTTCATTTCACACATCTTAGCTTTAAAATGGTCAATAAAGACCTTGAAAATATAAATGAAAGTTGGCTGGCTGACATATATAATATGAAGATTCTTATTATATGGAAAGAGGACACTTACAGGTACTGTCAAAACATTTGTACCAACTTCACTCACTTCTAGCAAGGCATAGAGTTCTAATGTCATTTTTATTATTTCTTTTGTGATAAAACTAATATTCAACAAGATATGGGAGAGAGATTATGTTAATCTGCCTTCCTGAAAGGTGCACAAATGGTCTACTCAAAGTAGCAGTCAATTTTTATTTAATTTTTAATGTATTCATTCTTACAAAAATGCCACAAAATAAATGTCTTTTCTCCCTTTCTTGGAGATAAAATCTGACTGTGGCCACCTATCTGGGAATTCTGGCTTCGCTCAGGGAAAGGAAGGTGTCTGTGTTGTGCCATGGACCATTGGAGTATCACAGATGATGGGTGCTAGAAGGTGAACTTCTGCAGTGTAAAACACAGGGAATACGCATTGGCCTTGACTGCCAGCGCTACTTCAAAAGGTGAGGCAAAAGTGCATTTTTTGTGTGTGTCCTGGCAGATTTTATTTCCATAAATAATTTCTTCAGTGTCTCCTAAAAGTGCACTTGGCTTGAAAATGTACACATTTATACCTATTAGTTCATTAGGTCTTATTTTCATTTCCATTTATGAGGTTGGGGAGTTTTATTTTCTAGATGTTGTTGACAATCATGAAGGATAAAACCCTACAATTTCCTTAACATGAAAGTGAAATTCTTGTCCATCTATAATTAAAATTCTGATAGAAAAGTAACTTGCCAGTGAATTTGTGGTCTGAGTATGCAGTTTGCATTATGCAGACAAGTTGGATGGCCAGCTTGCTGCCGTCAGTACTCTGCACTGTATTTTCACTTGGATTCTTAAAACTGAAGTACACTGCATAGTTCAGAGTTAGATTTTAAGAGGCAGAAAAAAATAGCAAAACATAAAAGACTTCAACTAGCCACATCTCAACCAGTCAATAGTACAGTTCAAAAAAGCAGAGAGAGATTTTATTAACATTTCAAGCGGTTCTTGTTCTACTATTCGAAGAAGAGGCTATTCTTTATTTAACCTTTATTAACGCAGGAGTGATCTTGAGAAGCAGCAGTAGTACAGCCACCAAATACAAGAGGACACATTTTCATTGTGTTTAGCAGTCAAGGATGTCATAGAATGAGGGTAAGTATTAAGGACTGACATAGTCTAAAAGCCCCTCAAATTAAAAATAAAGGATGCAAGTTTCTTATAGATGAACAGGTTGCCAGGTTGCCCAGAGAGGTGGTGGAGGCCCCATCCCTGGAAACATTCAAGGCCAGGTTGGATGGGGCTCTGAGCAACCTGATCTAGTTAGCGGTGTCCCTGCTCCTGTGGGGGGGTTGGACTAGATGACCTCTAGGGGTCCCTTCCAACCCAAAACATTCTATGATTCTATGATTCTATGAACATGCCAGGAAAATAACACTGGGAAAGTAATGTCTGCCTCTGAACAAAGAGGACTCTTTGAAAGTAAAAATAAAGATATATAGCAAAGCAATAAATACAATGGAGACATCAAAAGAACCTACCAAAAATGATTACATCAAATCAAAAAAGATTAAATATTTTAAGGTGCAAGAGAGATCGAAGTCGTCTTAAAGATATCAACCATGCGAAGCCTATGAGGAAATTAGAATGCTGAGAAGCAAAGACAGAAATTAACAAAAATGTACATACCACCATTTAAAGTGGAAAATGAAATACAGTGTTCTAGGGACAGCCAAAATATTTGGTACTAATAATCCTTTCATTTTTTATTAGCTGAAATTAAAATATAGAATACATAACACCTGAAAATTCATGATATGATTGAATTTGCCATTGCAGTTATGCATAAGAAAAAGCCTAACCTACTAATTACTTAAACATCTTTGAACATGAAAATAAAAGTAATGGAGAAAAAGAAATCAATGACAGGATATTTAAACATCAAGGAAGTCTCTGACTTGGATTCAGCAGAGTTGAACTAAGTGTTTTACTGGAATAGTTGTACTGATGCCAGTGCTGGAGCCAGCCCAAACAGAACTAGCTCAAATATCTATGCTAGAGGAATATTTTATGATGTAATCATATTGGTGAAAAAACTACATTATGGACCATCTGTTCTGTGAAAATATATTGGTTCACTGAGGTGATTTTACAAAGTTTTATTTTGTAAAATTGTCATTTCCCCTTTCTGCTTCTTACCTCAGAATAAGCCTAAGTACTGTTCATCCAGGAAAAAAAAGAATACTTACCTGAGAAAGTGTTTTTTAAGCACAATTTATCTTTCTAATTTTGTGTACACAACTCTAAAACCAGGAATTAGAAAGCAAAGGGATAGACTTTTAAGCTTATAAATTAAGGTTAATGCGACCTTTTTTCTGTTAGGTTATCTGGACTAGGCTTCCAAATCTTTCTCTTTTCCAAGCCCCCAGAATGTATCATTTGAGGGTCTTGAAGACGCCAGCTAGTTCGTTTGAACTTGGGTCATGACAGGATCCTAGCTCCTGTATCTAACCAGGACAATATGTGAGGATTCCAGGTTTCTCCTTCCTTCACGGGATTCTGTCTCTTTTGCTTCCCCAGGTATGTGGCTGTGTGATGAAACTGAGCCTTCTACAAGGGTAACTAATCAATTCATGTTATTCTTCAAGCCAACAGCATTGCAGGGGTGGAGAGGAGGGAGTTCAGGTTTTGCTGTTTCGGAGGTACTGAGTATGCATGTGTGTTATAGACCAAGGAACTGCTGGAGAGGGACCCGAGAGCCAGTTGTAGAGGCCGACTATAATGCTCTGCCTGATAATAACCAGATTATAACTCCACAATTCCAACAAAGTAAAACAAGTGGTATGAAATTATACTGAGTATCAGTTTGCCCATTATCTCTAATGAAATTAAATAATACATATGGGACCACACATTTGAAGAATAAATACACATTAAAATTCTTAACAGTGTGAAGATTAAGGCAATATGATTTTTTAAAGCTTTCATCCAGGGAAAAATAGCTTACTGCTTTCTTTAAGTAAGATTAGCTAGAAAAATCCTATAGTACACCTAGAACAAAGTCTGAGTGGCAACAGGCAAATATTTTAATGTGGAGAGATTTTTATTGGTTTTAATTAAGCAGTGACATTTTTGTTGAATGCCTTAAATCTTTAATTACCACCCAAAAGCACTGAGAGTCGCATGAGTTATTTACTGAGTCACTGTGAAATACAGTTCAACATTTTCTTATAAATACTTCATATAAAAACAACAGAAGGTCCTCACTGGAAACAACAGTGCTTTTTAGCAATATAGGTGTTTCGGGGACTGATTTGATCCACAAGGAAGTCATTTGAAAGAATCCCAATGGCTTCCATGGGAGTTGGCTCAGGTCTTTAAGGAGCATTAGCACTTGTAGTAGCTAGAGAAATGTTTTCTTATGACCGACAGCGGCCCAAAACCCAGAATCTGTCACCAAAGGGAAGCCCTGGATGTGTGTTGTGGGTTTTAAGGAGTTTTGTGTTTGTGGTTTTTTTGTTTTTTTTTTTTTTTAGTTTAAGGAGTTTTGTGTTTGTGTTTTTTTTGTTGTTTTTTTTTTTAAATGGGGTGGGGAAGCTGACACCTAATGTAAACCTTGGGAAAAATTTCAGATGACAACCGTAGCAGCTGCATGCATGGATGTAACATGGAATATAGCATGGACGAGCCTTTCACAGGAGTTCGGCACTCTCATATTTCACAGCACTGATGATGTACAGCCCAGATCAATTTTGTCATGGGCATGAGAGAGACGGTACTGTACCACTAGTAACAAGCGTATATTTATGAACAGCTACAACTAAGCTGAGGCAGGCAAGAAAAGAGAATTTATGCTAGAGGTTTGCCCTTAATCTTCCATAAAAAATAGAAGTAGGGCCTACAGCTGAAGTGTATGAATGAACTCTCCCTAAATTTTGAAGTCTGTGGCCTGCGTAGTGTGGCACGCAGAAGAGGGAAGGAAGCAGCAGAAATCTCATTGCTTGCATATAAGTACCTAGTCTGTATAAGATGGTACATCTTTCCAAGCTTCCCATGCGCTTAGGGGAAAGAAATAATTGTTTTCCAGGCTCTCTAACAGCCTGCATCTGGTTCCTGATATAGATAATTTTCTGGAGAAGTAAATTTCTATCCTGTGAATGTATCTTGTTTCCTTGAAACAGGGCAATTTGTGATTACAGTAACCAGAAGAAACAAATGAGATCAGAACAAACTTACATGATACAGATCCCAGTCAGATATGCACAGCGAACACTGGAAATAGCAGCCGTTCTCTCCCCTCCTTTCAAAGAAAATGAGATGTTGCCTGCAGAGAATGAAGTCTGTCCAGGAACTGTAATGGACACTTGATCTCGTCCTTCAGGTGAAGTAGAAGCAGCCAGGCAATCCTCATCATGAACCAAACTAGTGAAAACCACGTAAGTGTATCCACTCATGTTTTCTGATTTTTTGTAGCTATGGTTTTACTTTGTGCAGGAAAGAAGTGGTTGCTGAATATGAGTAGTGATCGCTAGAATAGCAAAGTTCGTGACAGCAAAATGTAAGGCTAATTGCGGTTTACCCTAATAAGAGTAAGACATGATTTTTTTTATGGACAATGCAATCCCATTGTTGTACAGTACATGCACCCAAAGTTTTCCTGAGGAACGTACTGCAGATGTGTCTCAACAAAAGTGAATGAAATGTTGAGGTGAGTTATGTTTTTAGAGGCTGGACTTATGGGGATGAGAGCCCACAGCAGATGGAATTGGGACAGGACCCCATGTCTGAGGAGAGTTACTGCTTGGGCAGCTGAGAGCGTCCCTAGGGGGATGCTGGTGCTGGTGTCTCTGTACATCATTTTGCAGTTGGCAGGTGGACTCCTCTTCTGAAAGAGTCACCTCCTCAGTGCACCCGAGTGAGAACCTGGCTTTGTTATCACTTTTCTGTAACATATCCCTTTTGATGAAATCTAGACTTTTTATCTGTAGGAAGGGGAATTTATTCTGTTAATCACAGACTAAATCCAACTGTTCCTACTTCTGTTAGCATAAGCCCAGGTGGTAGGCCCTCTGAGCAGAAAATCTGCCAACTGGGAAGTCATAATAAGAAAAAACAGCTGCTGTTTTTCATGTTAAAATCCTGGGCATACTGTGGAGCCCAAACCATGGTCTTAAGTTTTCCTTTCCCAGCAGAAAGTTTAACAGTGTGTGAAAGTATCAATCCTGCCTGATCACCACACAGAACATAGCTCCAGAAACACCCAGGGCTTATTTAGGACTCAAAGATACATCCAATAGGTGGCCCAGGTATGCAGTTTTAGCCTCTAGATAGTGTTTACCAACTCTTGCATGAGAGCAATCAGCAGTCAAAAAGAAGGAACTTTATCCTGTGCTTCAGTGAAGTGTAGTTTTCTTTATTTAGATGTTGCTCGTTGAGTTTTCGTGAAAGAATGAAAAAAGCACGTAAGACTTGATGAACACAGGATATGCAACATTACAGAGGTAAGAAACTTGCCTCTGTATCTACAGGGCTTGTTCATAAGTGTTCCCATGCAACCCTCCCCACGGGAATCAGTAACACATCTCATAAACCTAACATACTCAGCCAAATTCTAGCCAGTAACTTCTGTGAAGAAAACCACCTTATCAAAAGTCTTGAAAAACAATGAGTAATTTTATTTAACATCCTTCATAATTCTAAAACAGTAACTCCTACAGAACGATGGCAAGAAAGCCATTTATTCGAGACATTAAAAGTCTGCTATGTAGAAGTTTTCAACAAGAACGCATTCTGAGCTCTCTGGCTCTGCTTTGGTTTGGGACTTCCAGCTTTTTACAAGATCAAGTCCCAAGTATAAGACTTAACACTGCATCTTGTACCTACTTCATTTAAAGATAAAGAAAAAAGAACCATCTAGAAATCCTGATAACATTAGCACAGAGGAGACCAAGATGGAAGAGTTACCTTGGATTGCTTGTGCCTTATGCTGCTGGAGATATCAAGTTTGTAATTTAAGTGATAATATGTTTTTTCCTTTCCATGGGGAAAATGTTACCACATTGCTGTGTGAGTAACTTGTCCCCAACCAATTTCCAGAACAATATCTAACATCGGCCTGTGAAAGTTTCCTCCATTGAAATTCACTATGAAGTTCACTACAGCAACGGTATCAAGGGTCTGATCGCTTGTCCACTGAAATGAAATTATAGCCTTCTATTCATCTCATTATGCATGAAATTAAGATAGAATCCAGGAAAGATATCAGAGTTTCAAGTGTATTCTTGTACTGAAAAAGTGCTTCTCCCTCACCACCACTCTCCCCCGCAACTTCTTTGTACTTAAAATGGTAGTATACAACATCCTCCAATATCCAAATTTTCAGGGAAAGCCAGCAGAAGCTACATTTTCTTCATCATTCATCCCTATAACATGAAATAATATTAACATTTTAAGAGCAAAGCTTTAATTATTTGCATTTATTGAATATGTACATCAGTCTTAGGTGATTATTTTCTACTGATAAATATTATTGCTTTTAATGTGACCTACTCAGCACTACCATAAGCGTTTTGCTCCAGCTTTGTTCTACATACGCTATTCAAGTTCTTCATGTCACCACGGTGTGTAGGAATTTTTAGTGTGTTTTTTATGAGACAGAGAGAAAGACAGAAATGTTTGGTAGGTAGGATGAACGTAGCTAGTGTCTAGTAGCTAGTAGCTAACTGGCAATTAATTCCACAATCTTATACCAAGTCTAAGTAATTTTTTTTTCCTGTAGTGAAAGTGAACTTCACTATTAGTACATAAATCCATCATGCCAGAGGTGCAAAAGCTGTTGATTACATTTACCTCTGAACTTTGGTGCATTTTACAAAATTTTCAGGCCCTTCAGGTACAATAATGTCTGAGAATTTGAATTGAAGCACTTGGAGTCACTCTGATTTTTGCTTACATTACCATTTTATGAAAAAAACATTTGAGAATTCAATTTTTCATTCTTTTACAGGACAAGAAAATAAAAGCTTGGAAAAGTTTTAGGACATGATGACAAAACTATTTCCAGTCTTACTCTTGGGCTCTTACATGCTTTTAAACAAACAAACAATCAAACAAACCCCCCATTTGTTCCCAGGTTCAAATTTTACTGCTTTGAAGTGAGGAGGTAGCTTTGGTAACTTTTGATTTGATTTCCTAGCAGCAAGTGGGTTGGGGGGGGTGGGGAGAAGATTGGGATGTTTTAGCTGTATCAGAACTTTAGGAGTTTGACAGCTTTCAAGATGGCATTTCCCTTTTGTAGAAACTTTGTCTTATATCTGTAAAAATGACAGAAACCTTCAGAAAATTGTTTGGTTTTGCTCCCTGCATTAACATCTCTGAGCATGTTCGTGTGAGTCACAGGTTGATGACCTACGTGATGTTTTAGCTGTATCAGAACTTTAGGAGTTTGACAGCTTTCAAGATGGCATTTCCCTTTTGTAGAAACTTTGTCTTATATCTGTAAAAATGACAGAAACCTTCAGAAAATTGTTTGGTTTTGCTCCCTGCATTAACATCTCTGAGCATGTTCGTGTGAGTCACAGGTTGATGACCTACGTCTATCTCCTAGTGAAACAACTTCCTTATTACAAAATCTATCATCACAACTGGCACTGACACCATTTCTTGAAGTGTTATCTCTGACATGAAGGAGCAGACAAGGAACTGGTGTCCTCTTTTTGTCCCTGTAAAATAATAGATAATGCCTGAAATACAGTCACAGAGCAGTATTTGAACACCTGCTTTATTGCTCCCTGTGTGACCTTAGCTTTGAGACCTCTTTTATAAAGTCCACCTGCCTGAGTACAGGAGGATAAAATAAAGATAAACTATAGATCACTAAAATTTTCAGTAATGTTGCTGTTCTTCCATTGAGAGAGTTGCGACAACCGTTTGATGCCTTTTTTCTCTTTGGGGCAAGTGTTTGATGTCTTCATGAAATAGCACTGTGCAGAAATCTACACAGCATGTCCATCCCCAGCACATCTGCCCTTGGTACCAGATAATGATTGTTCACTTCATATAAAAATTAAAAGCTGCAGAATGTAAGAAGAACATGCTTGGTTTACTTTTGTCTGTGTAAGAAGGTTTTCAAGGTCAACTTTTTTGGAGATGGGATGAGGAGAAGTACCTATTTGTGTTCCTTGACACTTATTTTCAGATGCTTCAAATTTTGCCTAGATATAACTACCTGTGCTGAACAATTTGAGAAAATTCTGAAAGTATTCACTCATTAGCATAGAAAAATATTTGCTAGTCTGAATTTAAAATAATTAAAAATGAACTATGATTGTCAGGTAAGTGTCAAATAAGTTTAGCAGAGGGGGGCTGCTGTATCAGGGCTGTGCCCTTTGCCATCGGTTGAAAATGTGTCCCAATTTGCCAGGTTCATGCAGCTAAACACAGACTTTTTATTTTTCAGCATCACTGTTCCCTGAAGACTTTTTCTAGCCTTCACATGCTTCAGGTTTTGCAGTGAAGATGTTGGCTGTTCCTGGCTGAATGGGGAAAGGAGAGGAAAGCTACCTGACACAGATGGAAAGGGAAGAAGAAGTAGATCTGCTTAGAAAAGAGAGCTGGGGAGCGGGAACCCAAGGTAGGGGACGTTGTGGCAAGACATTGGAAAATGAAGCTTGTGCCCATATAACTTTTTGGAGTGAGACACAAGTTTTTGTGCCTGATTTCTAAGTTGGCCAGGCATTGCATTCCGTGTGTCATTATGCTTCAGCTAATAAATCCTGGTGCAAAATAAATGAGAATTAATTGGGCAGGGTATCTTAGATTAGATAAACCAGGTCTGGGACTTAGGTAACTTAGTTTATCAGGACAATGAGCTAAGATAACAGGGAGTCAGGTTTTAAGAGGTTCTAGAAAATAAAGTAAGTGAAAATGGAATTAAGCACTGTCATATAGTCAGGAATTCTAAATGGAAATATTTCTGACATTTATCAATATCTCAGTGTTTGCAATATAATCTTTTTCTTTAAGCACTGGATGTATGAGCACATATGCATATGTTCCCTTCAAATTCAAAACTGCAGTAGCATAGGCTCCTTCTGTAACTTTTAAAGTGAAAAGTGGATTTATAGAGTATCATATAATTCAGGATGGCAAGTATATGACAATGGGCATATGACAAATATAAGACAGATGGAAGCACTGTAAAATCTGGCTTTGTCATCATTTAACTATGTCATGCCATGGAACTGCTTGGTTTTATTTCCTCTGCATGGCACAATTTTTTAATTTCCAGGAGTCTTCTGCCTACACATGGCGATTGCTGTTTGATGAGGCAGAGAGATACAGAATTTAGCTGGAGAGAGACAAACATGGCTCCTTACTGAGCAATTTATTTTTGTCCTTAAATTATAGGACCGTTCTGATTAAAAGAATACACTCGTCCTGTATGTGTGAAAGCTATCATCTTTATAGAAAAATACACATATATGCATTTGTGTATGAGGTAATAAAAAAGTATTGTACAAATTAATTAACCAAAATATTCTAATTGGCTATCCCAAGAAAGGTGGTAAATAATTGATTAAAATTTCTACTAATCATTTAGAAAAGGGACTACATTTTTCAAGATACATAGGATAAATCTATATTTAGGGTTGCAAATAGTAGCTCTGTTTCTAAAATTTTAAATGTGTTCCTATATCCTTTGGGAGGGTGTTTAATATGGATATCCTCCTCACGTGTCTTTCAAGTCTCTAAATATTGATGAGTAGTGTTCTCATTCTTTTCAACATGAATATTCCTAACCTACAAAAGGTAACAATAAAAGTATCATTCTACATCTAAAGGCAGAGAGCAGCTTTGCCAAAGAAAAGTTCATAAGGACCTTTGAAAACAATATAATAAGTTACTGCTGTTTTTTCAAAATATCAGTACTATATCCGTCTACTTTTCTACTGTATACTTGAATCTTAATACCCACGCACTATTACATTTTACTTTATTATGGTCACAGGCTCCCACTGTAGCAAAGTTAACACATTCTAGGATGTCAGTCTGTAAGTTATGCAGTCAGTAGGTATGCGGTGCAACATGGTAATGAAATAGAATGATGTCTGTATCTGTACAGCAGGTAGCTTGCTTCTGGCGTGAAAAGTAGTGGTCGGTGCTAAGTTAAAGGTAATGTTGATTTTTATTTTTCAACGTCTGTCGGTTTAGGACCCAACTACTTGGGAGCTGGATCTTTGCCACAGTCTTTTATAGTCTGATCAGAAGGATGACTTGGGGCTGGTATGGTCCAAAATTAGGTCTAAAAAAAAGAAGATTTTTATGTAACTTACATCTATTAGAAATGTATCTGTATTTCTCAGTTTTTCTCTCTTCTTGAGGGCATGTTTGCCATGAGCTCTGGATTCTGTTTTCCACTTCAACTTATTCATTGTGTGTTCTTGTTCCAGTTACAGCTGGCAACTTTGCCTCCTGTGCTACGTTTGGGAGCTTGACTACTTGGGACTTTTATGTATCCTAGATTCTCTATTCAGCTGTCATCATGTTGCCATACGTGGCTACAAGAAAAAGCCTTCTGGAATGCTGGGTGTTTTGACATTATCAGTTCTCTGACAATAGCCACTGGATGCTGTTTCTTACTCAGGAACTGCAAAAGCCTAATAAATATGAAGGACGCTGTTATAGTCATCCCATCCCAGAGAGAAGCCTGGGGGGTTTGCCCCAAATTCTCTTTTGTTCTGTGGATCAATACCCAAAATAGCACCTTTGGGTCCAAGTTCAGGGGCTGTGTTTGAGGATGAACCCCATTGAGGAAAGTGCTGTCTCATGACTGTAATAACATCTATAGAAAAGACTTTACAATTTCCACATAGCGTTATCACTGACTCCCTGACATACCTCTGCGGCACCTCTGTGAAACAAAGAAATTGTATACAAAATACCAGTTTTCTTTCCTGGGGTCGTTCAGGGAGTCAGGGCTAAAAAATTGAACATCACTTTTCTGAGGCTGGAATCAATGCACTAACGACTGCTCAGGTGGTGCTGGGAGGATACTACCTAGTCCTGGGGCACCCAGTAGTAGTCAGAGAGACAAAAAGCTTAAGCTCTTATTGTCACAATAGGGATAAATTGGCCTCCAAGGTGCTGTTAGAAAGGTCCTTTTGAAAAGTTCAGATTTCATAAGATTTAGATGAGATGTGTTGGCTTATTCAGAACTTTAATTAAAAAGCATAGAAGGTCCTTTAGTTCATTAATTGAAGACGGTTGCCTGCAAATGAGAGATTAATTTATGCTTGTTTTTAATTGTTGGATGCCACCACAATTGGTGCTGCATAAAAATACATACAGTACGTAAAATATGAATTAAAACAAGTGAATAATTATAACCACATCAGCCTAAAGGCAGGAGGCATTTTAATATCAGAGTCTAGTAATGGTGCATGAATTAAGAAGGATTAATTTTTCTGAGACAGTTCAGAAGTATTCAGCCTTTATTCTGCCCTTATTTAAAATGCCTCATATAATACATCTCAGTATTTTACATAATTTAAGGTTTCATAAAACATTGTGTTCTCTCTCTATGAGGTTCTTCAACATACTGAAACACTCCTAAGATCTTAGATCTACAAACCATAATCCTTCCAAACAGATCATTTGTTCATTGTCTTTGCATTGGTAATCTGCAGTATCAGTGCCTGTTATAGATCAGCTTCCTCAGTTAGGGAGGTGCTTTGCCTGTGGAAGTAGAAATATACTCAGATATATAGGTAGGTGGATATAAAGACATTCCACAATGGTCAGGATGTCACAGTTATCAGACTGTTTAGCATTAAGGTGTCATGGAAAAATGCTTATATTCTCTTCTGTAGAGTACTGTTTCATTTATCTGGGTAGCAAATGTGCAGCAGAAAGCAGGGTCTGCTCCACTGACAGACAAATCAGAAAGATGAGATTCTGGGGTTCTGTGTTCTTAGGAAACAGAAAACATGTATGAACTATATGCGTGTTTTAGGACACATTCTGCAGAGAGAAACTGGCTCAGCAGCAAGGCTGCTGGCCATCAGAAAGTATTTCACAATATGTGTAATTCTGAATCATTTTCCAGTGACTCTTCAACTGGAGTTAACTACATAGGTAAAAATAAGAGTATCTGAGGGCTTCCCTAGATTTGGCTCAGATTTTTGCAAGAAGCTCACATTACCAAAAATTGAGGCCCTTACTGGCCTGAGTGTATCATAGCAGATAGTAGAGCTGTTACAGTAATGTGCCTGAGTAGATATCTGGAGTTTTTGATTTAAGAAACCGAGCAATAGAAGGAGATGTAGTGAAAACAAAGAAGATTCCTAAGGGGAAAAACGAAATAGAAGTTTTACCAATTGTAAAAGTTTCACAAGAGAGAAGCAGTTGTATTACCATATTAATGCCATCATTAAGTTTTTGATAAATGCTTTATGTGTGAATATTAACACAAGATAGCCTGGATTCAAGCTATTCAGAGAGCATAGAAACATCATCTCAGCTTCCTGACTGCATCAGTCACCCTACCCTTTGATCCTGCTTTGTAACGCGTCTTCTATTTCAGTTCTGGATTTCTGGGCCTTTCCTCTACAGAGTCTTCCAACTCTAACAGATTATTTCAAAATATGTGGTAGCTTTGTGATGTGAACAAACATCTACTGGGATCAGATTCTTTAAAGTATATATGAATAGTAAATTAGTTAGATGGAGCTCTTGTATGCCTGAAAAGTGTTTCAGTTCCCTCAGCATGTGAGCTTTCTCTACATTAGAAAGCAAATCACAATCAAAGAGCCTTACGTGGGTTTTCTATTTTGACCTTGGGCAAGTCACTGAGGCCCTCTGTGGCTTGGTTTGAAGCTCAGATTCCTGCATGTGCAAAATGCTAATGTTCTGTGCATCAAGGTGTATATTCACCTTCTCTTTTTCTCTGTGTAGAAACATATGAATCCTAGAGCTGCCTATTTTTTTTTTTTCAAAGTTTGTAAACTTTTTTCTTTTTTTATTACTTTCGGCCAGCACCATATGTACATTTTGCATGTGTGTTTCCAATCCCTATCTGGGCGGTTTATCCCTATCTGCTACTTTAGTAGCAGAAGTTCTTCTTCAGTTTACAGCACAGAGGTCCTGAGTTTTGCCTCTCTGCTTAAGGAGAACTCTTATTGGGTTTTAATCTTGGCTATAACAGCTTTTGTGACCCCAGAGTTCACAGTCTGCCTCTGTTCTCTGGCTATGAATGCTTCTCTTTCTCCTATGGGAAGAACAGTATGCTTTTTTTTTTCCCCTGGAAAAGAATGGTATGACCTGAGAGGCCCAGTTTTATAGCAACTTTCTCACTCTTAAAACTATAGCTGAGGATTTTGTGCACAGTTTTGCACCCCTTGGGGTATTATGAGGTGATTAAACTACTGAACTACTGCCCATTTGATGGTCCCCCAGGGTTTTCCACTTCAGGGCACTGTAGGATTTTTTGACTTTAGGAAGTTCCTATGCTGCTCTTATCTACCTTTCTTTCTGTCTTTCTTTCCCCTCGTTCCCCCTGCCAAGTGTTTCTAATAGCAATTATTCTTCTTCAAAATGTGACTTTAGGAATAGGAAAATTCTTTCTCTGCTGAAGGGATAAAGGCACAGTTGTCTGCAGGCTTTGCTTAGCTGGCATCACCAGTCCCAGAGCCAAGCCAGCCTTCTGCCGGACAGCAGCTGAAACATTTGAAGGAGCCAAACTCAAAGAGAAGTACCCAAAAGGAAAATAGAAATCCACTTTTCCTGACATCCCTGTCAGCAAGCAGCAGAAGCATGTGGCTCCTTATCTTCGCAGGACATGGAGGACAAGGTAAGTAGTTTGGGCATAATAAAAGCATGAGACCAACAAAGCTGCTAAGCAGCTCCCGAGGACAGCAATGTGGGTGATGCAAGACCTTGTACCTTTCAGATTTTACCGCAGAGCATTTGCAGGAATAAGCATGTTTCATCCCTTCCCGGAGAAATGTTGCTGGTTGCTTCAAGAGCCTACTGGTTATGAACTCCAAGCCTCACAAAAGTGAGTAGTTGTCTCTGAAGATCATGTTTCCTGTATTTAAGTAGGAGAGGTAACTGCTGTTTACGTTAGGTTTCTTTTGGCTGAAGTTCTGATATTTTCCTAAAAGTTAGAACAAACAAGGAAGGGGGGGATTATTGAAATGTATAAAGTTATGTATAGGGTTAATCAAGAACCTTTATTGAAAATGATGCATCCTTTTCCTTCTTTGCCTGGACAGGCTTCCTGGAATTTCTGGTTTAGCATCTTGGCCTTTTCCCTTGTCTTTTAAGCCTTTCAAATACTCTTCTTCAATTTGGGTACAGTTTTTAAAATTTCCAATATACTTGTCTCAGCCATGTCAATGCACAAAGGAAATAATCCTCGATCTTTCTGGAGAGCCTATCCCAGCTAAGAAGATAAGTTGTGCCTGGGATCAAGTGCTCAGGCTACAACTGTCCAGAGGAGCTGATTGGTGACATCATGCCTTCTCTCAAAGGTTTGTTTTATATAGTCACGGCTTTCCTTATTAGCTTCTTATAATTCCTCTGCCTCTCAGAACTGCTTAACTTTATGTTGACTTTTCAGTTAGTTCTTTTAGCTTTCTTCTGACTCCAGGGACATCATCTCATTTGAGCAAGGGTACTTTTTTCTATTTGCTCAATGCCTTTGGAACACAATTTTTATTGATGGAAGAAAGTAATGGACAAAGAATAAATTATAAGATGTTGTGCTGTCTTTCATCGGTGCTCTAAAACACTGGATGATGAGCAGATATATTTGTTTGCTTGTATTCAGAGATTAGTTTTATTTCCTTTTATTCTTTCAGTAGGCAATGCATACTGATGTGTTTTAAAAAGTAGGAAAATACATATAATCCCATGAAATAATACCGCTGTGCATATAGGAAAAGTTTGCTTGTTGTTTGTGTTTTGCTGAGGTAAACATAGGACTTTCTTATGCTTTTTGCACTGAATGGAAAATTTATTTTAATTATTCTACCTTAACTTGGATTGTCACTTTAAATTCACCTGCTGAGTGCTATCAACTGGTGTTGGCATCTGTATTCATGCTTGAAGATGTCCATATTCATTACTTGATTTCTTTAGTTTAACAAAGCTTGGAATTAAATGCAACCTGCAAAGCAAGCATTTATCATTCTGCGACACATTGAGAGCTAGTGCTGCTAAAAGAAAAGGATTCTTTCAGGCATTAACAGTCCAGTCTTATTATGGAACTCTGTCCATTTCTGGTGGGAACCACTGCAAGAACAACATCATCATTACCATTTGTGTCCTCAGCAGAGGCTTCATATCTGAACGTTTAGCATTTCAAAAATCCTACAGATGTTGATATTGCATTATTCATTCAGTTAGAGACTGCCACAGCTGTGTACTTTCCTGTATATTCTTTCAAACAATCTGGCAGCAGACTCTAATTTGAGCAGTGCACAGTACAGACTGCAATTTTGGTGGCTATGACTCTGGTATAGATGATTTGTGCCTATTTGGCAAACTTACAGCCTCTGAAGAAGCAAAATGTAGTATTGTCACTGCACTCCAGCAATTTCAATATTCCAATGACAATTTAATGGATTGAAAATGAACATGCCTTGTGTATATCTGAATGTTCTTGTGGTACTGAAATTATGTCAGAGAACCCTTTCAAAGCAAAACATCAACTTGTCAATCAATAGATTGATGGAGTGAAAGAAGTGGAGTATCAAAGAAAGCAAGAGAAATAGTGAAAGAAAAGGAAGGAGTAAAATAATAGAAAAAAAAAAAAAAAGAAAAGGAAGCAAAATGGAACACAGACAAACAAAAAAAGGAAGAATAATTAAATTATAAGTAGAAAAGGAAAAACTCAGGCTGAAAAAATGGTGAAGTATGGTAAGACTTTAAAGACCATCTGAGTTAGCTACTTGAAAATGTATCACATTCAAAACCACCACTTCTAAAATACTTCTAGTGAGTAACTGGTTAAAAATACTCTGCTTTTGCTATGACTGCACACCAGGAAGAAAAGGGGTCTGGTATCCAAATTGGCAAATGTCCGTTGAATAAGATTCTTCCCCAGGAATCAGCACAAATGGGTACAAAGCTCTGTTTGTTTATTTCTACTCATAGAATCTGATATTGGACGTTATTCAATTGCTTGAAAGCAATTTCTTTTCATAGCTTGTGACTGGGCAGCCAAATCCCAAGAAGCGCCTGCAAACTTTACTAAAAATACTTTAAATCCACAACAGTGATACCAAAAGTGAAAGGTGACCTCATCTCAGTGATGTCTCCCAGAAAGACGATTGATGCTTTCTGAATTTTTAGGCAGTCAGCTCACCTTTTTTTTTTTTTCACTAGTTAAATGCTAATCATAAAAAATAACAAATTCACACATAACATTGGATTATTCCTTTGCATAATCTGTTCAAAGAAAGGTCAAAGTAAGAACATCCTCATCCTATCGTTCTGAGTTTCATTGAGTGATAGTAATTGAAATCAGTGTTCAAAATGCAATGAAAGAATAAGAATAGTCATCTCCGCTACTGCCCTCTAAAGTAACTGTCTCCATTCGGGAGACATTCACCCCTTCTAACATAGCAAAGTAGAAGCTTTCTTTTTTGACTAGTGCAGGATGAACAGGCTGTAGGAATATGAATTCTGTGGGCAAGGGGTTTGCAAGGAAATGCCCACAGCTTTTTACCTCTGTGTGCCTGCCACAAGTTTTCCTTCATTTTATCTTCTTTGAGATGAATAATCCATGTGAGAGAGAAGAGCCATCCTCCCAGTTCAAAGCAGTAACTGGCTGGTCTTCAAGGGATGTCGACAACTGGCTCTTTCATAGATCCCTGGAAGAAGAATGGGGAGCCATTTTTTTCTCCACCTAGTGGCATTACCTTAGTCCTCCTTTGTTCTTATATTTTCTTCTTAGGGAAAGGCTTGTTTTCCAGCATGTTCTAGACTCTGAAAGGCTGGGTTTTTTCAGGGTCAGAAAAAATTAATTTCTTACTGGACAAGACGTATTTTTCTTTTCAGCTCCTGCACAGCAGCCGGGGTGCATAGGCAGTTTGAGAGGCACAGATGGGACCATGCATAGCTTTAAATTTCACTCACTCTAAGTGAATGCCACTGGCTTTCTCAATCCTCATCTGAAGCGATGAAGACCCCTGGGCTCTTAATGCCACTAAATCCTTGCTCTGGGACTCTGAGGAGAAAGATCTGTGTCATCTTCCTACACTTGTCTGCAAATTCTGTAGCCTTACTGGACTGGACTCTTTAAATAGCTCTTTGTGATCGTTACAGAGGAGGACCGCACTATTTCACATCTCTTTAATTTTCCTGTGGGATTAGTTTAATAAAGTTCCCACCTGTCAGATGCAATCTATTCTACTTGTCAGTGTCTTGCTTTCCTAGAGGAAAAATTGTCTTTTGGGACAAGGGTAATGAAACACCTGTTCAGTGCCCAGTAACAGCCAAGCCAGTAGAATTCAGGTTGCACGAAGAACTGGAGGAAGCACAGTTGGTCAATAGTGGAATAAAACAGTGTTATAAAATCAGCAGTGTTTTCACCTTGAATTCCCTGCCCTATTTGGATTACCCAGATGGAATACAAAAGGGTGACAAAAATGATTTGTAGCATTCTGTATTAGTGCAGAGAGACAGGCAGAAATATTTAGTTATGTTTAGAGGACTGGATTTGTTAAAGAAAAGCGTGGGAATAGTAGCCCGAGTACTCATTCTTTTTTGATGGAAAAACACGTTCAAATTAAAAGTGGCATTTTAAACGTGTAAAAGGAACCACACATTATACAATGTAGTTAATGTGTGAAATTCATTGCCAGAAAATATTAATGGTATTCTTGGGAAAGATTGGTCATTTATGGCAATAACAAGGTACCTGACAGCAGCTTGTACTATCATAAATATGATTTCAAATTGATAATACAGGGCATACAGTCTTAGCTGTGAGGGTTAGACATACAGTTTTCCTATGGAATGAGTTATTTCTAATTAGTTATTCTTAGTTTTTCAGTAATATCTCTGCTGCAGAAATACTTCCTGCTTGAAACAGATGGTATGGACAATGCTAGAGAGGAGATTAAAAGAAGCAGGAGTGTAAAATTAAACATAGAGTTGCTTTCTCATACACAACCTGTTTAATGAACTCTTTACAAAGGAAAAAATTAGATAGTTTATGGTAGTTCCTTCCTTTTCTCTAAATAATAAATAAATATTTAAAATAAATTATTATACCTAAAGGTCATCTTTTGTAAAGATTTTGTTGCTGCTGTTCTTGAAAACAAGACTGTACTTTTTCCATATTTTATAATCTAATCCAACTATGAAGTATTACAATATCAAATGTAAATAATGTGCCTTCATTCAGAAAACATGCTCGTTGACCACTACCGACATTATTAATCTATGGACTTTCTAATCTACCTTCCAAAACTTTAACTGTAAAGCAGTGTGAAAATAAAAATGTGAAATTAGATAATGATATGCAACATCTTTCGCTGCTGCCCTTCTAAAACCAAATTTTTCTTCCTCCTTCTGCTTTTTAAAAAATATTTCTACCCTGATTTTTAATGTCTCCCCTTGATCCTTAGCCATCCATGATTCTTTGATGAAGTCTAATTTTACCAGCATTTTGTGCAGTAACTTTTGCTGAGTTTTATTAACCAGGAGCATACTTTGATCTTTTCTTTACATGTCCATACTCCTCAACATCAAACAGCAAAAAATCCTGGAAGCCCTAGCAGTAGAAGAAAAAAAGAAAAAAATGTTTTAAGCCACCGTTGAAATCCATGGGGCAAGTTCAGTTTTTACTTGTGACATTATGAGAAATCAAAATTTTCAGAGGGTAAAGACAGCTGAGGTCTGACTAGGATGTAATATCAGTGATACCCATTGTGATTATTAGGAGACAGGGAAAAGGATCAGATGCTACCTAAACAAGAAGCCCCTAAACAACGGCAAAACAAAACTTCCAGAGAGGGGTCTGTGGGAAATCGGTGAGTATATCCACCCGTTCTGATCCTAACCCTACAAATGTTTATTTCTCAATAAGCATATTAAAAAGGACATAGTCTTATAATGGGATCTATGTAGGGATCTAGCCACATAAATAAAATCTCAAGTTCTGCATTCAAGTTGTCCCCTTTCAGTCTGTTTTATCTACTTTCAAACTATTACTTTTTCAAAACCCCCTTTGCTTCTGTATGAATTATACTAACAAGGAACTTGAGGAAGGCAACTGTGAGAAAAAAGTATTTTTGACTTTCTGGGAGCATTATTAATTTAATATATAATATGAGGAAATGGCCATTATCTAGTTTCTCTTAAAAATTGAAGTGCTTTCTAATTATTTTAGAAACATTATATTAAAAACTTTCAGACCATCAAATTTTCTGATGCTATAATTTTACAAGTTATTTTACTCTCACAACAGAAGGACTCAGGATGCTGGGTCAGATTCTCAGCTGGTTTAAATTGCCACAGCTTCACTAAAAGTAGCAAAACTATGCCAATTAAAAAGCAGTGCTGGATGTGGTTAGGGTTCTTACAGTAAGTTCTTCTTAGTTACAGTAAGGCACATACTCTTGTTGTTATTTATATTGAGTTGCTCCTAGGAGCTATGCTTATTACCAGGCTTATTGCTGTGCTGGAGCAGGATGTACAAAGAACAGAAAACTTTTCTAATGTAATGAGAAGTGGCACTGCCTTTTGATGTTGGTGACTTTATAGCATGAGTGCTGTGCTAGATTTTTGGCGAATGACTGCCTCCTTCTCCAAAATAATCTCAGTCATGTTTCTACCTCGCTTAGGGGTGCTCTGTGCAGAAGTTCTCACACTCCACATGACTTCTGTAGGAAAACACTTTAAAAGCAGTTTAGAGGGAAGAGAAAGTGCTCTTCATTTTCCCCATTTGTTTAGAATGAGCTCAGTTTTACATTAAATAAATTCTGTCTTGCTTTGAGATTTTTTAAGTAGAAACAGGCTGATTCCTTTAGTAAGACCATGTGATATCTGGCTATATACAATGTTCTTTAGAATAACCATGGACTATGAATTCTTCAGCTAACTCATGTAAGTTTGTCCCTTCTTTGTGTAGAGTTACCCAAGCCTATGGAGAAATCTCCATACATTAAGAAAAGTGAGGAGATCATAGAATCGTTTGGGTTGGAAGGGACCTTTAAAGACTATCTAGTCCAACCCCCCTGCAGTGAGCAGGGACGCCTTCCACTAGATCAGGTTGCTCAGAGCCCCGTCAAACTGGACCTTGAATGTTTCTGGGGATGGGGCATCTACTACTTCACTGGGCAACCTTTTCTAGTGTCTCACCACCCCATCATAAAAAATTTCTTCCTTATATCTAGTCTCAGATGATGCTCTTGAAAATAACTTTTGGTTTTGTGTATAGCTTTTTGGGTTGTACCTACCCTAATACCTTTTTTCATTCTTTCCGTTGCTGAAAGTGGGGGGTTTCCTGTTTGCCTTTACAAATGACCAAAATACTCCAAACCTTGGTTTTGGTTGTTGGTTTTTTTTTTTCCCCCAGCATGTTAAAGAGTAGTCTACAAGTACTAAGTGAAATTGCTTGAGTACTGTATTGTTTCATTTATAAAAAAAAGCACGGTTCCCTGCAGGATGGTCAAATTCTGTATCTGATTTGCTTTTCAGAATTATTAAGTAAGAAAAATTTTGGTCCAAGAGATGAGAAAAACTGCATAGCTGATAGCACTAGTCCCGGTGTCAGGCAGCAGCTGGTTGTTCCTACAGACTGTAGCAATGCTTCAAAATCTTTCAGGCACTACACCTGCAGCATCCCTTCAGTTTTCTGCATGCATTATCT
>NW_009258797.1:310900-333319 GCF_000687185.1 Egretta garzetta
ATAATTGTCGTATCTTGTTAGCTGCAACATTAACATTAAACCTTTTTTCTTAACTATATGCAAATTGCAGTAGAGAGAAGAACCTTGTGCTAATGGATGAGACCTATCACCTCATAAGACATGAGGAGTAAATGAAAAATGTAGTTAATCACATCATTATCCCTTGTGTGAGCAGGTCAATGTGAAAAATAGCAAGGATGCTAGAATATGCTACAGGTGAAATATATGACAAGGTATGTAGAGGAATATTTATACAGCATTTTCTCAAACTATGAATGATGTCGGTCTTAAGTTTAGGCTCTGACAAGGAACCTGTGTGGAAGTTTACCTCAGACTACACTAAATGTCTCACTAAAGTCATCATTTTCTATTTGTAGTATTTGGGTACTTTCTTGAAGCAGGGCATAAAGACCTTGCCTTCACTAAATTTCCCCAAGATTTTTCTTTTAAAATAAAAAAGAAAAATTACATTAATGAAATATTCAACCCAGAATCTCCTTGCTGCAGTTTCAGATTGTAATAAATGTACTTGGTTTTAATAAAGATAGTAAAGCTTTTGTAGTTCCATAAGATTTCAATTATAAATTAACATTAAATGGAATGTTAAAGTTTGAGTAGGTTATATCCTTTGAACTTAATGGCCCAAATCCTTGGCTGCTGGTAAGGAACACACAAGGCAACTCAGGTGAAGGGTATTCAAGGATGTCTTTCAACATTTCTTACCAAGCTGCTTCTCCGTATAGGACAGGGACCCTAGAAAACTACTCTACAATATGACCACTGCTAATTGCAGTTACAGTAATTGCAGCCGAAAGATGGGTGGTGGACTTCATGACTTTTTGCTGCCTCTATTTTAAGATGATCAGATCTCTCTCAGTTTATATTGTGGGAGGAACTTCACAAATTACTGCTAGGAGATACCCATGATCTCAAGAAATCATGTTAGTGAGTGAAATTAATCAACACTCATGCTATTCTGGCTACTTCATGCTACTGAGTAATTTTAAATTTTTTTAATGCTGCCTCTAAAATTTCCTTGCACAAGTTTTCACAGGTAGTCAGCTTCAGATCGCCTTTATGGCAGCATAGGGCTGTGAGTGATTGGGTCATGCATCTTTTTAGAGGCGCAACACATAATGAAATAATGTTTATCACCAGAATTACATAAAAGGAAATCAATGTTTAGCTTCTCCACTTATTTTCATTTATTTCCTCACATGTCTTATGTTTAATATGCCTTTGTTAGGCTTTGGTATTAGCTTTAAAAAAAGTTTATTAGAACACTAATGCTGTCTTATGCACATCATAAAATATAACCCCTGCCCCTCCCCTTTCTTCCCTCTTCTCCTCCTTCTGAGTAATTGTGTGGTTGATTTGTTCAAAAGGAAGCTCACGGGAACCAGCAAAATGCATACACATGGTATTTCACAGGTGAACGTACTGGAGTCAGAACTACTTCCATTCCTCATGTGTTGTTGTCTTAGTGCAATCTGCTGTCAGCTTGAAGTTATTAGCATTTTTAAAATACACCTTATATGGAAAAAAAAAAAATCCCATCTACCAATGCTGTAAGCGTATTTAATTGCAAATGACAACTTATTTCTCACCTTTTTCTTTCAAAATCCAGGATAGTGAATTACTCTGTGAAGCCCCCAAACTGGGCTATTTCTTCCAAAATTTTGCTCAGGCAAAAGTATGAGTTTCCCCCTGTTGGGCGGGGGGGAGTGGATGGCGTCAGAGGGGCTGGAAATCTGCATAGTTGTTGGGGTTTTTTTTTTGTATTTGCTGCATCAAAATAGGAGATTTTGATCCTAATTCTTTCATGAACCAAACACCTGGCGTTAAGTGTCTGAAATCTGTTTGGATTTTGCAAATCCATCCTGGAAACACTGTCCCCTAACTTGTCCCCCCTCCATTTTTGGTGACGCTTTCTACAGCCACCCACAAGCATGATTTGGATGGACTGAAGCTTAGGCTTTGCTCTGGGAGCAACATGTGTGTGCCCCCTGTGAAGGAAGCTCTGTAGCACTAAGTAACTCCAACCAGAAGTCAGGATAGGGACAGAGATTATTGAAGCCTCAGATTATGTTCACTGCTGGGGAAATTTTGAAGCGTGCTGGTAAGGTAATGGCAAATCCCTCTCACCTCTGAAAAACGTGGCTGTGCTGCATTTAGAAATGGAGGACTCTGAGGAAGTAATTCTGTAGAGCAGGTACAATGTTGATTTGGTTTCTCTTGTAAAAAACCCCATGTTCTAGGAAGGGATTTTTCCATTCAGAAATATCCAGGTGCCTTTGTCTTCCTCCTGAGGTATAGGTTCACTGCAGCGTAATAGGCTGTATCTCCAAATACTCAGGGCTTACAATGCTGAGAATAGGTACTTTCACTGGAAATTTTACCAATGCTTCATTGAGTTTATTTGAAATTTACCGGTGCGTTCAGTCCTCTTGTTCTGCACAAGCCACCTGAGATTTCCTAGCCTTGATGCCGTATCAACCTGCACAAGAAGTGCAACACTTGGGAGAGTCTGGTAAGGCTTCCATTGAAGCTGAAATTGCTTTTCCTATCAATATTACAGAGTCAAATCCTAAACAGTACTGTGCAACAATGAACTATCCACTGCTATTTCATTTCAGAAAGTAACTTGTATGGTTTTATACTTCAGTCTATTATGTTCAGAATGTGAATTTTTACAGTTTATTGCTAGTGTATTTTAGTTGCACGTTTTTCTCAGTGATGGGTGAAGATCAACCATTTCCAAGATCTGCTGTGTGTGTAGTACAAGGTGCATACACCTTGACTCACCGTCATGGCCATTTCCAACCTGTAGGAAGTCTTTAACCTTCTCACACACATACACTTTATGTCAGGTGTAGATTCCTCAACACGAAGCCCATGTGGGCGAGCACTTCAGCACACACTTTCTAGCCTTTCTAAAGGGCTCTCTGGGGACTAACATTGGGTGCTTGTGTGGCTTGCTTTGAAGACTGTGCTTAGGCCCTTTACAGCCCCAATCTCTGTGCATAACCGCTGCCTGGGTCAGGAAGAGAGAGCAGGAACTGCTTTTCAGGTTTTTAGTACATAAGTCTTTATGTGAGGTCCATGCTTCAGCACATAAATCTTTGTGCAGTGAAGTCTTAATGTCCTGAATTAGGCGTAAAGACTTCAGGAAGTAACTCCCTATGCACTTAGGCAGCGAAGCCTGGCCAGTGCCTGAAGACATATGGGCTGAAGGCAAACCTCTGGGGAGATGTTAGACTTCTGAACAACCAAGTGTTTCCATTAATCAGACCATGGCTAATCAAGGTATGATTACCTTGAAACATGCAAATTGTACAGGAATAGATGAAACGTTGATATGGAGTCCCCAAAAGAGGGATATCGTGTGTAGATTCAAATGCCTAGCTGAATCCCAAAGTCAGTAGCAAATTTTAAGGATATACATTTCACACCCTCTCTTCTCAGTCACAATCAAACATCACACTCGGCATCATATCCGCTGGCTATTGATTTTCTTTATTTTAATCTGCTTAGCTGATGAAATTAGGGCTGTGTCACTTAAATAGGACAAATGAGAAACTTTTGCTTGCTGGAACCTGGCTGTACCTTTTCCATGGTTAAATGGAGAGGTTTTTATAAGGCTGGAATGACACCAAGATAAAAGCAGTGTTTTATTTACTAACAGAGCAAGTAGTGCTACAGGCATCATTGAATGTTTTATAAGGGAAGTGAATCTGGAGGTTATATGACTTTTAATGTCCTGCTAGACTGAAGGTCATAAACTGCTAAATGTTTTCTAAGTTGGGTATCTAGTTGTTTTATGCAGATTATAACAAATATTTTAATATACTTACAGGCAAATGTTATATTTACTGCCCGCTCCCAAATATTTTCTTTTTAATTTTTGTTTTATTTTGCTTTGTGGAAGGGTTGGGCAATTGTTTCTTTTCAGTAACATTGTCTTCTAAAGCTAATATCTGGATATTAAATGGCTTTTCATTCATTCTAATATTCTTGGTATACTAAACAGTTACTGAAGCTTTCTAGAACCACTCCATGCATCATAGAGATGTTTAGCATCATAAAGTAAATGGCTTTGAAAACGAATGGTGATATAATTTGCTACTTTCCCAATTCAGTTTTAAAGTAGTTCCAGAATTTCTTCAAAGGCTTGTTCACCCAGATCAATAAAAACTTTCCCACTGAGACCAGTGGGTGTAGCATCCAACCATTAAATGCATATTCACTATAGAGGATTCAAATACATATAGTATCCCATTATTATTAGTTATTGATGAGCCTTAAATATATTTTTCTCTAGCTTGCTCTCCCACCACTCTCAACCTGCATGTGTTTTTAAACCAGAGAATCTCAGGTACAGGGAAAAGCAAATTATATATATATGTGTCTATTATTACATTGTATATCCTGCTTTCTAACTTAAAAAAATGGGAATTTTGCTCTTGCCCTACTTCAAATTTTCTATTGCTAATGAAAATAGACGGTTATAAATATTGTGTCCTTTGAATCATTAGTAAGTTTGGGTTTAGTGCTCGTCAGACAATCTTGTTAAAAGACTAAAGTCAAATTGTCCTTTTTGTGCTAGGCTTGTTTTCCATAAATTGCCAGAAAACAATTTATTCAGTCTGTCTTTCTTCCAGTAATTGATTATGCGGATATTATTTATCGTACTGCTGCAAGCACATCTTTGCATAAATTGGATGTGCTTTATCATTCTGTGTTACATTGTATTTACAAATGCTCTATTTTCTGCTCATCATTGACGACTTTATTCCATGGTAAACTCGTCTTCATTAGAAGGGCTTAAGCATTAGTGTTCATTTATCAGCAAGGGAATTTGGAGAAAAGCCCCACCATATTTTCTATCTTTAGCAAATTCTTTTTCCCAACAAATATGCTTTCAAATCCTATAGTTGTTTTTCTCCATATGAAAATCCAATAAATAGGAAGAATTATTTTCTTCTTAGCACCCCCACCCTGTAGGTATTTCTTTTGGCTGCTATTAAACTTTGCAAGTGATTTCAGTTTTACTGTTTAAATAAAAGAGCCAATACAGGAAGCAGGTGCAGCATGCCTGGAATTTTCTTGAGTCTTAATGACTGTGTTCATCAGGTCATCCCTGTTAAGAGAAGTAAGTTCTCAGACTAGCAATTTACTTGGTTAAAGGAAGGGTTGACTGGGTATCTACAGTGTTTATTGTCTTTTTCCTAGTCATGAATACTGCCCACGCATGATGTTTCAGAATTTGACTGAGTCCAGGGAATGCATTCACAAGTATGATTCATTTTCAGGCATGGAAAAGCCTTTTCTCTTTATAGCTTTTTTTTCTTCATAGCTAAGAAAGTATTTTGTCATTGCTTTAGTGAGATGTAATTACAGTAATTCATCTGCAGTCAAAAAATTTCAGGTTCGAAAATCTCATCTGTGATTGCACAGGCATAAATGTTACGTTAAAACATAAAAGCTGATATTAGTGTAAATAAGGGCTCAACTTCCTGCGGAGTGTGAGGCATTGCCTACTTGCACTGGAATTAGCAGGCTGAGAAAGCGCTCATAAATTCACAGACTCAAGCCCCAGAATGTGTATGTCAAATCATAGCCCTCTCTTGCTTCTTTCTGCATGATAATGGAGGACCCAGCTGCAATTCTTTTTGCTTGAGAAAGAGTTTGCAATGCCAGCACCGTTCTTTACCCAGTACCAAGAAGTCTGAGGAAACACAACAGGAGAATCGATGTGTCATCCGTTATGTTGAAGCATTGCTGCTATTTTCAGCTGTGTGACACCTCCTGTATGGAAGCAGTGAGAAGGAAATGGATCTCCCTCGCCTAATCATTCAAGCCTGATGTGCACACATGCATGTATGAGATAAGGAGGTCTTGGGTTTAGACGTATATCATCAGAAGATAATAGACTACCCATCCAGTGCATTATCCCTGAGCTTCTTCAGCAGAGATATCTTGTGACAAAATGGTAGAAAGCACGAGGCTATTCCTTATGCTATTGTTGCTGAGTACAAGCTCATCGTTGCTGGCACCCTCAGAGATGCCTCTAGCACTAGACAGGAGGAAAAGAGCACGAGACACTTCGCAGTCCGGAGGGTAAATATTCACACGGCATAAGACACCTGGAGCACATGCTCCGCACCACATTAGGAAGAAGAGGAATCAAAGAAAGGTGTGCTGCTTTATTATTACATTCCACTTTTTTTTTTTCATTATATTGGAGTAGAACTCTCAGGGTCTCTTTACCTTTTTGTTTATTATTGTTGCTTGGGTTCTTTGAGAATAGGAACCAGTGTCCGATTAATGGCTAAAGGAAATAGGCATCACTCTGTAGCAACCAGTTACTTCAGTTATCTCCCTTTGAATAATGAGGCTTGAGCCATAGTGTCTCCTCTGACATTTTCTGCATTCAAATAAGTCACCACTTGCTTTGCTGGTTTGCGAAGTTGCCTTTGGGGGTGCTAATTCAACTTGTGCATTGCATATGGAACTATTTTAAAATTCTTCTTTACAGGACTCTATAATCATCTTGACAGTCTTGTTCATGTATGTTTTACAATTGGTTGTTAATATTGGCTTTTATTTGCAGCAGGCTTTTGGGAATCCACAGTCATTTTGAAATCCTCTTTTTAAGGAGGAAAAAACTCCAGAAACTAAAAACCAAACAAACATTTATAGGTCACCTTTAAAATAATAAGCAGAGTTGCAGGATGTATATGACATTTATACAGATTTATATATAGGTACAGACATTTATAATACATAGGACATATTTGCATATATAAAGTATATGTATTTTGGTTTCCTTGATGTCACATAGGGTGTCTACACACATGCTTCTCTAAATGAATGATATTTCTTTTGGTGGGTGCTCAGTTGCTCCTGTTGCAGGGCTCCGATAAGGTTTTTCTGGAACATTTCTCCTTCTCCCCCTTGCCATTTCAATTAGTTTCCCATTCCATAGAAAAATATACCTTATCTGATATGAATATGGAACCTGCGCAGTTATATTTTGGTTTCTACAAGCAATGATTGCCTGCTTGAATGTTCACAGAAAGAGAATCTGTAAGAGGCCCAAGCAGAGCTGGAATGAATTAAGATTTAAATTTCAGCAGGCATTCATTGAAAGCTTTTTTTTTTTCCTTTCAAGGTATTCAGTTCTTCTGATGGTAAAGGATTCACCTAGCTCATGATTTGTAAAGGACTGTCTGGACTTTATTGCTAATTGTAAGTCACTGTGCAGGCTCACCAGCCGTACAAGGGAAAATAAAGTCCCTAACCATACATCTTCTCCTTGCTCCCCTTCCTCGGGGCTTGCTTTATTTCCAAACCCACAAACTCTAAACCAGAACAAATCAACTCAAACTGCTCAGTAATAATCACCTGAGGCCCCTCCAGCCTCAGCCGGCTGGGAGAAGACAGCATGCAACCTCATCTTATGAGATTTTCTTTTGTACCAGCCTTCTCAGTCCTTTCACAACACCATCAAAAACACCATGACCAGTCCAATAACCCCTTACATGCCAAATTGGCTTTAGCCCACAACACACTGCTCTGCAACAGCTCCGTATGCCAATTTACCATGTTTTCATGTGCATAACTTGCATCCCAGAAAAAAATGAGATCACTTTGAAAAGAATCAATACTTCAAAGCAGGGCCTTTCATAAACTGAAACTGCAAGGACTATTGTTGAAGGGAACTCAGGGAATTGCGGGGAAATCGCAAGACCTGGAGTAACTTGGAGTAACTTTTGCCCTGATTAATCTACAAGTTACAACTTGTAGTGTTTTTGACTTGTGGGAGGTTTTGGTTTTGTTTTTAAAGGTAACTAGTATATCATTATAATACTATATGTGTTCAAATTAACTTAAGACTGAACGTTCTCTGGATACTATCAAACAGGAAAAAATAATAGAAATACATATATTTACACATATAGATATGTTTATAGGTTTGAAGCTTTTGGGATATGCAGAATACTCTATATCAAGTATAAGTGCTTGCATTTGTGTGGACATGTGAACCATTGATGGTGTACTTGTGCAAACCGAGAGGGAAAACTTTTTCTCCTGAAGCTCTGCTTTCTTCCTACGAGGGGGTAACCTGCTGCAGTATTTTGAAAACACTTGATGGATCGTGTGAGTTGTTCTAGAGAAGAGCTATGTTGTCCATCAGTTAGATGGGAATATACAGCCTGCACAAATCAAATTCACTTGGAGTTTTATTTGCCTCTGTAGCAGCTGAACAAATACCACAGAGATTGAACTTGTGCTACCATAACTGGTAGTCTAATTTCTTCCAACGAATCCATTTCATTGAGCCAGAAGGTCAGCACAGAACAAGTTTATGACAGTGTGCTATGAGTACGTTGTAAATAAAAGCCGATAGTTTTCAGGATAGGTAAACTGCAATGGAGGATTTTGTGATGCTCTATTGCCACTACAGCATGTAAAACCTGACACCATTCTTGCTTATGGGCAGAAATTTAATTGTCACTGTGAGAGGGAAAAAAAACCAGACTAAAAAACTCCTCTTAAAAAAAACCCCCAACCTCTGAAAAGGAAAATCTAAGGAAAAATTAAACCTGGAAAAAAAAAAAAATTAAGACAACAAATAAAATTAAGCTGTACTTGAAAAACCAAGTCTGGCTAACTAGCCAAAAAGGGAACTACCATATGGCTGTTACTGCCATAAACCATGAACTCATACATTCAGGGCCCAGCTCTTTTCAAAACATTGACAAAATTCTCACTGACTAAATCGAGTCTTTCATTTCTATCTGAAATCTAAAAGGTGGCTAGTCCCCTTGTCTTCTCCCTCCCCTCCCCTCCCCTTCTTTGTCTTCATCTATGTGACTGATTTTTAAGCCCTGTTGAGAAGTGGTTTCTGCAGTGTTTTAACAGCAGAGGAAAAGAAGATGCAGCTCACCTGTGTCTCCTAAAGTAAGGATGGAAGGAGATAGCTCTGCAGCTAACACCACTTAATGCAGCCTTAGAGCTTCTCAATTGCTCTGCACTGTCAATAAAATGGAACCTGAGGACTGAAAAAAAAAAAATAATGGTCTTCTGGCTCTGCCCTTCTCTCCACCTCTCCGCTCTGGGGAAGGAAAAGGACTGTCTGCCGTGGGGCGTGTTTGGAGGAGGAGCAAGAACATCAGTTGGTATGTAACTACATTACAGTGCTAATCCTATTTTCAACATTTTCTATAACCAGGTCTCCTAGGCATCTGGCCAGTTTTATAGGCATAATATCTTTTCATGGTATTACATGTAATACAGTATATGCCTGTGATGGTGGCTCAGCAAGATCTGAGTTGCCAGGGTGTTTGTTGTCACTAAATTTAACCTCTGCTGGAAATATCGTCAAATGAAAGCAATTGCGATTAAGTGTTTTGAAAATGAAAGTGTGATCACTTAAGAGTAGGTGGCCTGTTGATTTAAACAGGAGCACAGTTGGGGACTGATGGTAGATTAAGGACATATTTTGACAAAGCAAGAAGAAAAGTAGATAGGAAAAATCAGAAAATGTACTAAAATAAGCTGTAAAATGGGCTGTCTGCTATTGTACTATTTTACTGCTAGCATTCACTCCACCAGCAAATTTTTACATGCTTTTCTCTCCAAATTTGGTGCACGTTGTGGATTCACACGCAAAGCCGTATAGGTTTCAAAATCAAGCAGGGAGTGAGTATGTGGTATATAAGAGCATGGCCCTGCATTGCCCATTTGCAGGGTCTCTGGCAGGTTTTGGAAGTCAGCAGAGTCAGGTACTGGACAAAGAGGTAGCAGGTTTTGCAAGCTTCTGAACAACAAGGAGTCCTCACATGGGTTTGTGTGGCAGAGACTGAATCTCTGGTGAACAGCTTGCTGCAGTTACAGTTTTAATGAAAATTGAAAGCTTAAGTGCCACCGTTTTCCATATCACTTTTCCCCTAAAATGATTTATTGACCACTTATACATGATACATTCTCCTGTCATGAATAACACACTATATATTTATTTTCATGAATAATGGCTACCATTTTAATTGATAGTTTCAGACAGAGGAGTAGATTTATTTCTGCTATGAATAAAACTGCTCTCAGTATACAGCCTGTATAAATTATTTTAGTATGTATTCCAGTTTTCCTTTTGCAACCCAGTATGTTACTAATCTTAACAGAAATCAGTCAAATGAGATCTAATATATCACTAATCAGCAGCTTCTATAAAGTATACTAAGACATTTTTCTATGTTTTTAAAATTTGTCTTAAATGGAGTTGCCAGGAGCTTTCACTGAACCAAGGAACTTTTGACTTGGCTGATGTATCTGCCTGTGAGATGTCTGTTTCATTCCCCATTAGTTTGTTTGTCTTTTACTGACGCCCTACCTGTATACGTGCAAGATCTCAATTACTTTACTCAAACACATCTCAATTACGCTACCCTTTTTTAGGGAAAAATTTAAAATTCCACTATGTTAATAATCAAATATTGATTCCTGCAATGCATGGGTTTGTATGGGCAGATGATGTATTTTGCATTCATTCCTGAGTGTGACACCAAACACAGAGAGTCAAGCCTATGAAGGATTCTCGTAGTGAAGAAGGTGATCATAGTTCAGAACTGAAATCCCCATTAATTGCAAATGATCTCAATCTGATATTAATGTTCGAGTCAATACGTGCTGTGCGCTCCCAAATATGCCTCAATTGTATGCTGCCAAACTACAGATCTGTTAAAGGAATAAACCTGCATACATTCCTGTGTCTCGTATAAAAACCCAAAGCTTGCTGTGAATCACTTCAAAATAGAATTAAAATGTTACGGAGCATGCACTAGCTGGCTTCATTAAAAACAAGTAAACAAAACCCCAAACAAACAGAAATTCCTGAACAAATTGCATTGCAAAGCATTGACCCAAATATCTTCACAATATATTCACCTACAGTAATTTCAGAGGACTATTAGTTATTCTTCAAAGTCAGGAATGATACAATTCTCTCTTCGTCTTGAATAAGGATTTCCTTACTCTAGCCTGACTAGAGTTTTCTAAGGCATTACTTCAATCCCTACATAAACATTTACATAAGGGATTTTACATCCATTCGGAAATCCCAGAATGATGCACCAGTATTGGAAAGTTTTGACTGTGGCATTTTAATTTATTTCAGTATGCTAAGAGATTGGTGATGGGAACGCTGTCAGATATAATGGGTAAAGGACAGAGGGAAGAGTCTGTGAATGCACCATAAGTGAAGTGATCCAAATATGAGTTCCCAAGAATGAATTTCAAAATGCGACATAGGTTTTGGCAAAGAAAGACAGAAGTAGAATCCACATAAGAGAAAAATATTTTTGGGTGGGTGCCTTGTCTTGAGTAAGACACTTCACCATCTACTACATCAGTTAATTAAACTCTAAATGGCAATAATATTTGGAGCCAGGTTCTACTTTATATTCCTATTCATAAAGCACTCTGAGGTTTTTTTAGTTGAAAGAGAGCATTGTGGGGTAGAATATTAGTAATGTAATGTATTGAGATGTTTTAATCACAAGAGGTATTGCTTACAGATCTGGCATTCATGCCAGATGTGCTGTATAATGGATGTACAGCAATTTAGCATTTACTGTACCTTATTTATAATGTTGTCTTTGCTTTTGTACATATTTCCTTAGCTAAAGCTCTGGTATTTGAAAGAAAATGGAAATACAAGACTGTATAAGAATTTGAATAGCTTTTATCTATGTCTGCATTAACATGCAATTCCTTTTCTTACTCTAAAATAAATAAGCTATTTTCTTGAGAAAACAGACATGATTACTAGAAACTGCAAGTTTCTATTCTGTTACTTGAGCTATGAAATCAGGATATGTTTTAATAAAATACTGCAGTCAATTAAATTCAGCTGTTAAGCTAAAGCAAAGACTGATGAAAGTCGATCAAAAGACACCACTCACTGCAGAGAGGCAAGTAAAGCAATAAAGAACTAAACCTAAAGCTACATAGTTCTTTTTGTTAGGTAGCAGCAAAGTAATTTGCATTATTCATTTCACTCTGGGGAAAAAAAACCGAAACACCAGACCCCCCAAACCAACATATGAATAGATTGAAAGGACTAGATGGAATCTAGCTGGCAAACAAAGCAGAGGTAAAGTAAGGGAGGCAAAGAAAGCAAAATCAAATGTAACAATGCTACCTAGGTGAGTAAAAGAAACACAAAAGGGTTCTAGAAATATCTAGAGAGAATAGAAAGAGACCACTGAAAAGTAACAAAGGGATTGTGTAGGTGAAGACTCCAAGATGGATGAAAAATGTTCAAAACTACTTTTTCTTAGTTTTCAATATAAAGGAAAATTATGAAAGTGGAGAATATTATGGAGGAAGACAGAAAACTATTAGAAGCAATGGGCCAGAATTGAGCTTAACTTGCACACAAGGGCCCTATTTTCTGCCTTCTTTCTCATGTCGAATAATGCTTATATTGCAAGTAGCCCCCCGGCTACTCAACAGAATGGAAATAAAGGAAGTGCCAGATAGTATAAAGATGACACACAGAGTTACAAAATGTAATGCAAGCACGCTGCTCTGAGAGCATCCTACAGAATCTCTCACTAAAACATTCTTCTATGGAGATACAAAAAACGGTACCTGAAATGAGTATCTGTGCAAATCAAATTATCTACTTCCTTGGTTCAAGTCCATTGTGTTTGAAATAGAAGATGGCTATTACAGTGCATGATGTCCTTGATAGAGCATGCTAACACCCTAGCATCAGGAAAAAACATGGAGCACATACTTTAGGATATTAATGAGAGCCAAGTGAGGCACGGTCTATGCGTTCATTTAGATCCTACTCGGAATATACTGAAAATATATATTTTAAGAGACTATATATATTGCAAAAGAGTATCTAAAGTGTTCTGACAGCATGGTAATGCTCCATTTTGGCATTTTTTGAGCAGTGGGATGTTTCATTTTAAAATTACTTCTGAAAATGACAATAATTCAAATGAGAGTAAAAAGTGTACAAAATTAAATTCCAAATAAAATGTTTCACTTTTATCTAAAAAGAATGTTTGATTGACCTGAAACGTTGCTTTTCTAATATAATTTCATGGAAGATTTGTACATTTGGGGTTTTCAAGTAAGTTTGCGGTGGGAAAAAGAAAATCCAGGTACTCTCTCAACTAAAATATTGAGTTAGTATAAAACTTAGTTGATGTGTTACTATGTGACTAAGGCCATTGATAGAGAAATGAATAAAAAGGACAATGAAGCTGACGCTACTCAGCATTAATGAAAATTGCACTGATAGTTAGAGAAAACAATACAAAAATCTGTAGACTAAAAGATTCCTTTTCCCCTTTGCCTTTATTTTTGTAGTCTCCTTGCTTCTTCAGTCAGTTGAGGAACTTTATAACATTATGAGAAGAGATCTCTTTTTGCACAAGAATGTTAGGAAAAAGCTCTACAACTACTCCTACAAGTGCATGCACATGGACACAAAAGAGGGGATAGACAGATGTATGCGTGAAGTTCCTGTAAGTCTGCCAGCGTCCAGTACTCTCTGACCAGGTTCTTTTAGATATTCCACATGTGGAGTGTAATGTTTAATATCAGATTTACTTATTTGAAGATGTTTGATGTTACATGGGATTTTTGATTTATCAGAGTAATACAAAACATCCTGAAATCACAATACAAATGGAAGTTACGCTTGGTAAAACACAGCGATTGCGATACCAAAGTGATCCCCATTACCCATCTCTATAATATGCTTACCGCCATGATGCTGGGCATCCCCAGTCACCGGGAAGGAAGATGTGGGTTGAAGCAGCTCAAGCTTTGTTCTCTTCAAAATTCCTGTGTTAAGTTGTTCAGTTTTATACTCTGTGTGAAACTGAATCACATACATGCTCCCACCATGCTGGTCTGGCTAACTCAGGGAGACATTCACACACCCAATGAACTCATTTACACCACCAGTTGATCCACTCAACCGCTGATAGCTGTTTACCTAACACAAAGGCCACCCTCTGATCCCCTTTGTCTTGAGATAAAGTCAGTTTTCTTTGCAACAGCTGGGGTCAGTCACACTCTACATTATTCCCTGGTCTTTATGGACACAATGCCCCAGATCTCTTTTGGGCCTTCTTCTGTTGTAGGGGTTTATGGTCACCCACAAAGTAAAAAATGCTTGGAAGATCCTTTGAGCATTTCTTGGACCCCAAGTCCAAGACTACAGACGCTTCCCTCAGTCTTTGCTTTCTTTTGATTGCAGGGGCAGCTCTTTGTTTTGCCTTGATGGTTCTCATCCTAAGAGGACCTGTGGGCTAAGGTTCTCCAGTTCATGGTACAGTAAGTCATCTACACTCTGCATGAAAGATGTGGGAGAAAGAAGGGCTAGTCAGAGTTTTAGCTATAGTATTGCTTGTATTTTTTTTATTTATACTGATTTGCATGTATCCTTAAACAATTGAAACATTTAATGCAAAATTTGTTTATAGTCTGCCCTTTTATGCTGTATATTGAATGTACCCTCAGCTGCAAGTAAGAGGCATGGAAAGGTATCTACCACAGCTGAACAGATTTATGCACGTACGAAGCATGGCAATGCAGCATAGTTATTCAGTATTGCATACGAGGAGGATCCTAGAGCAAGTAAACATTCAGGAAGAAATGAATGTCAGTCTGGAATAAATGGAATAAATCATTAATAGTGGACTTTATAACCCACTTGGTTAAAAGGGGACATTTAACAAATTATTTTCTCCATGATATGTTTCAAAAAAGCGGTCGCTTTGTGAATAACACTAACTGTTATTGACAGGTCATAAAACTGAATCGATTTCTATGTTTCAAGTAAGAGGATGCACTTCTTGTCTGAGGTTTGGGACTGGTCCTGACTTGATTTCCTGAATAGATGAAGACTTCACACACAGAGGCTGTTATTAAAATGTGAAATTGATAGAAGTGAAACCTAAGTAAAATGTTTACTAGTTTTGATGTGTTTATTCATAAAAATTGTAGAAAAAGGTGCAAGTAGGTTAAAAGGTTTGACATGCTTAAAAAACAAAACAAAACAAGGCAATAATACCTAGTTGGGTTTCCTGCATATAGAGTTCATAGAATTTCATCAAAGGCAAGAAGTCCTGCAATAGGACAACAGCTCTGCACAGCTATGGGCTATGGGCTATCTCTTGATTTAAGCTCATATAAAATAAGAATGTGCATGCTCTTAAGCAAATAATTCCAAGAGTTTCTTGCCTTCTCTGGTAAAAACACCCAAGCTTTTTAATTTTAAACTTCCAGTCATTAGATTTTGTTATACTGTGGAGCCTGCTACTATTAAAAATTTTATTCCCCTTTAGGTCCCTGAAGATCAGGAGCAATTCATCTGGGATCTTTCTCTGTGCTAACCAAAATAACCGCTCTGTCTAAAATGGTTGTTCCAGATAATACTCTTGAGTTTTTTCTGAACTCTTTCCAGTATGTCAACACTCTTCCTAAGTGGAGGGTAAAGACTTCAAATTTGAGCAATGTAATTGGTCTCCAAAGGTAACAAACTAAGAAATTAGTACTAGTCAATAAATGAGGAAATGTTTATTTTAGGAATGTCAGACACATGGCTTTCAGAGGGGAGGTTGCAGTTAGACACTGTCAGAGGAAAAAAAGAAATCCAGTTTAATCTGCATTCTGCTGTCTCCACAGAGAGTTTGGTATGGAACCCATCATACTAAATGGGACTCTTCCAAATGCCTTGAACAGCTTTGGATCAGGCCCTAAGTGGATCACGAGATCTTATGTAAATCTAGGGAAACAACTAAGGACTTTGCCAATCTCTGGTGAAACCAGAATTTTGCATCCTGTTTTTCACTGCTCGTGAAAGTTCTGAAGACAGGCAACAAGAATGATGTAAGGATTAAAAGATAAAAGATATGTGGGGAACCTGCAAGAGCTAGATGCGTGCAGTTTAAAAAGAAGGTGGCTTTAAGAGATGCACAACTACTTTGTAAATTCCTTCCAGGTACTAATATATCATCCTACAGTTTCTCTGAGAATAATCACTCCTCCACTTATTAAAATACAAGATATATAGAAAGGAAATAATGTGATGTGTGCTCTAATGCACAGCCACTGTCCTTTTTATGAGAAAATTCCCCCCCTTCCTTCTTGTAATCTATTTCTCAGCTGGGTCACTTTCTTGTGGTTTTTTTTTTTTTAATGCAGCTCAGAGCTTTGCAATCGAGTTCAGTAGGAGAGAGGTATTTGCAAATTATAAGGATTCATTTCTTTAAACTCCAGGTACCAGTATTCCTACACTATAGAAGGAAAAGAAGAATTTGTGTGAATTAGAGAATAACGAAGCATCTTTACTCTTCCTTGTCTCTGCCCATGATAAAGAGTAGAGCTGAAATCTTGCTCCCAATGAAGAGTATGACAGAATTCCCATTGAATTCAGTAGTGTCTATTATTGAATTTTTCATTAACATTTATCTTTTTTCCCCCTCAGCAGTTCAACAATGGCAAAATAGTCTGTGTAATTCATTGCACATACAAAATATGCATATAGGGCTCTTGGCAGAACAAGCTCTTGCATAACATAAAACCCACATAATTCATTTATATAATGCAGTAAGGGATGGGCAGCATATGTGCATATATACATGCTCACATACACCCCCTGTGGGTATCCAAAGCTACAGGATGTTCTTGGGAGGAAAGAGCCTAAAGCCAGAAATTTAACATCTCATGTGTTGATGCATTATTACTTATTTCCATTAGATATGTATATATGCTCAAAAGTTTGCTCGGTATTTTTATTCATCATAAAATATGTCTTCTTTCTTCCTCTATTTATTTTTCTTGATCTTTCCAGTAAGAAAGTAGGTTGTATAAATAACTATGTTATATCAATCCCATATAAAAATTATCCTCAGCTGTTCATCTCAGGTACTAGGTGTATGTACGTCTACCTATGGATACATAAATATATATAGATAAAAATATAAAATATATACCCATCTTGAAGAATTAGAAATACTTGGCAATCCAGATAATCTGTGACTTCTTTGAGTTCTCTGTGTAAATTCACAAGGAAAGAGCCCCTGGATTATAGGTTTGCTAAGTCTTAGAGCCGATACCCGGAGATTCAATCTATTTACAGAACTATTGTCCCTATCCGTTTTTTTTTCAGGGAGGATAATTAACTGTAGCTCTTTGGTAACCCAGTGGCTATCACTTTCAAAATAATATTCCGCTGCATTTTTCCCTACTTTATTTTCTTTCAACTGTATATGCAGTGTCATGTACAATCAAATGTCCTGATAACCTTCCTTAGCCTTTTGTCTACTATATCTCCATAAGTATAAAAATATCCACCTAATTGCAAAGTCTAATATATTTATTTTTGCTTTACTTCTCGTGACAGCAGTCACTGAATTCTTGATGATGGCAGCCAAATCTCTGTTGATAACATAATTATGCTTCATAACTAAAATAAAAATGATAGCAACTCCTAAGTACAATAAAAAAAAAAAAGTTCCTTCCTTATCTTTTACTACATTCGTCATTTCTAGCCAAGCTGGTGTTTTAATATGCATTAATTATACATAAGTCAATCAGCTGTAGGAAATACATTTTACCTACTTTAGAACAGTATCTGAAAATAGGCAAGTCAGATGTTCGTTACTAAACTTAACCTTGACGTGAGTTCCTGAGCAGTCATTAGGATCTTTTAGAAGTATTGTGAGTCATGCCGAGTATTCCTTAAACTTTCCAAGGTGCAATTTGTTAGTTAATTTCTGTTTGCAACAATTTTTCTTAGGAGAAGTCACACTGGTCCAGTGGGAGCAGCTATTCCAATTGTGCTTGCCCAAATTGTTCAATGACTTTGGAGCAAGATGCTGAATTCTTCATAAATTTTCTCTCTTGCAAAAAACCAGCCGCCCACGCATGTTCCTCTTGGAAATAAGCAGTGGCAAGTAGCCTTAATATCTGACTGTGGGAGTGTTTCAGAGCTTCTACTATTCAGGAAAGCCAGACTTCATCAAGGAGAGCACCACTGAGCAGTGCATCAGACACACCAGAGGTAGGCTGTGAGAATGATGAGGCTTTGATAGCAGGTTGAGAACAGGACTGCTTCTGGTACTCGCGTTAACTCTTTTAGCTTTGACTTGGAGATCCATCATGGTGTGCAATGAAAAATAAATAGTATTGTCTCCCTTGATCTTGTCCACTCTGTCTGAGGTATGTGGTTTTCAGAAGGTGTCCCCAGTGTCGTGGCATGATGGCACTTGGGCATGGTTTGGGCAAGGTTTGGAGGTTTTGCCATTTTCCATGTTTTCTCAATGTTTTTCACTTGTATCTGTATATCTATCTCAGGCCTACTCACAGTCTGGACAGTAGTACTCAGTACTGCAAAGAAGGATGAAAACACCTGTACTCAGCAGAGGGTTATGGAAAATAATTGAGTGAAAGGAAGGATGGTTGTATTCAAAATGCATGCAAGCATTCAACCTTGAATGAAACTGCCTACAGCAGGAGTTGATTCACATCTTGGGCTGTATTTCTTAGCTTTGCTTTAATTCTTCCTCCCAATAAACACCTTCTGCCAGCAGCCATAAATAAAGCAAAAGGTATTCCTGCAAGATCAGCTGACATGGAGAAACACACCTTTATTTTACCCTACTATCAGTAACAAAAGCTATTCCAGGCCCCATGCAGTTCTCCTTTTTTGTCGTCTTCACCTCTTTCCTGCACAAAGTCAAAGCCTCTTGCCTTAATGCTCCACGGTGCTGAGCAGAGTTAAATTAGAAGAGTTTTGCAGATGAGAATGATGTAGCTATTTTTAAGGTAAAATGCTTCTGCTTCCACAAAACTAGCATTAAATTTATATAATTTTAAGTACTCGCAGCAGTAATTCACTCAGCAAATATTTAGTTCAGCTTTCATTGTGTATCTTCACATTCATAGATCTTAACTTTTCAACAGATCTTGACAGTCATTTCCTGTCCTGGCATCAAGTCTTTTCTTCCTCCTTTTGTGTTAACATGGTTGAGTACAGTGTGCTTTGCTTGTTTTTGAATAGGTGAGCTGGAAAATCGGTGAAGATGTCTTGGGCTTACATATGGGTTTCTGCTATTTTTGTGGAATGGAGGGAAACTGAAGAGGACACTCACTGGGTGGCTTTGATTAGAGGTAAAATAAAATTCACTACAAATATTTTAGAACTGCATCTGGCAGAAGTGTTTTGTATACATTTTTAAAAGGCTATAAAAACCAACTGAATTTCTGTGGCCAAACCAGAATGCAGTTAAATATATAGATTTTGGTTGGTACATGCTTATTCTTTGGCTGAAGAGCCTGGACGTGAAATACAATCCGTCTTAGTAAGATATATTTTGCAGGATTGTCCACAGTAAACACCTCAAATTGTACTTGAAGAAGGCTGCTATTTCCTAAGTAATGATTTTGTTTAGTCTGAGAATAGACCAGTGATATCAATGATGAGGCTTTAAAATAAGTTGGCTACTTTAAACACATCCATATCATTCCTTTTCGAACCGATATAGGACTTTATTTAAGTCATGTATACTGCAGAGGATCTTTTGTGACCTCCCTTTGCTAAGTTAAACTTCTCCAAAGGAGCACCTTTTTTGCATAACAGTGGCTTGAGTGAAATAGCCTGAATGCATTATAAGGAGCTTATAGCAAAAACCCAAGCACTGGGGACCGAGGAATGGAAATCAAGGAAGTAGTAGAGATGAAGGTCAAATAGCAACATCTCAGAGTTAATTTGCCACTGCCTTGCACAAGAAGCGACCACATACAATGGCCTGCTAAACTTCTGCACTGCTGTTGCTCCAGAGGCATAAATGATCATATAAGTATGAGGCAGTTGGGCTCTTTTCTCCACTTTCCTCCACTAACTCCTTGCTACCTCTCAGCCCACTAATGACCTGGAGAAGGGGCTGCACCTTCCCCTCAAGCTTGCCTGGTGCGTGTTTGCAGTAAACCCCATGATCGTTCCCCACCTGGCCCCTCACAGGCATACCTCAGGGTATCCATTTGGGCCGGTGCTACAGTTTTTTTTTCTGCTCAAGAATATAAAACGCTAAGCGTTACAGCACACAATTGTACAAAGCTAAACAAAAGCTAAAACAGTTCAGGCAGTAGAAACCTGATCATCAGATAATTTCTGCAACAGCTAAACGAAATAAAACAAAGCTGCAGGCAGGCAAAAAGAAGTCCAGGCAAAGCCTGACAAATCCTGGGGCCGGTGCTGTTAGCTTCCCAGAGAGCTGGTGGCCACACCGTGTTAACTGGCTGCAGGCTGTGCCAACGCTGGCTTGGCGTGGCACCTCTGCACGACCCAGCTTTTCCCAGTGCCCAGTCGACAGCGCCTCGCTGCCTTTAAGCAGGGTACCAGCGCTGGAGAAGACCTCTCACTGACCTTTAATTTCGTCTTAAAATAAAGTTGATGATAGATTGCTGATCTTTGCCACGTATTCATATGCTTCTATTTAGAATGTGTTTAATACTGTATTTCACAAGCACTGATCTTCAAGTACGAAATACACTGTATAAAAATCTGAGCTGTTATCCATGTAGAAAATTTATACACAGTGAGTATGTCAGCTGCTTTCCATCTACCTAGAGGTATGAATGCCAAGAATACTTCAGACTACAGGATTTATTGATCCTAATGTAGCTGCCATATTCAATCAAGAAAGTCTGAAAGGAGTAAATAGGCACCTGCAGACTGATTCCCTTTAAGGTTTTCCCAGTAGCATACACTGGTAACCATTACATAATAATTACTTCCCAAATAAACAGCTGATTAAGACAGACATTCTTCAGTCATGGTGAATATTACTGAACTCTTCAAGGGACATCACTGAAGCCAATGCAGACACTATGCAATATGATAAAATTGTGAAGAGTACGCCTGTATGCGTATTTATTTAACTGATCTATTGAAAGATAAACACTTTTTTTTGGAAAATAAAATGCCTAAATAAGTATTAGACTCTTGAAATGCACTAACTAAAGCAAAATACACCAGAGTGCTGTTTATGATCTCTTCCTTCTAACAGGAAATTTAGTAGCAACAGGTGACAGTGGCATTTGAAGTTCTTGCTAATAAGCGCTATATCCTGCCCTGAAATATATCTTTATAGCTACTTAGAACTGTAAGGCTCTGTTAAAAGTACTCCTGGAGTGAGTTCCAGTACGATACCATCTTAAAGGTAATAGAGTTTTCTGTGACCTCTCCACCCCTAAAAAAAGCAAGAATGACGCAAGGGCTAATTTGTAGTACAGTGCCTGATACATAACTTGTAAGCTCGCCAAGAACCATCTACTGAACAACCAGTAGAGTTCACTTAAGATAACCAGGGAATTATTTGAGAAGATATATACAATACCTCATTTTATTATTTATTGAGTGAATAGTCCTAGCAGGACTTATAAACCAATAACACAGCTTACATTGTAATTGTATGTTTTCATTTCTCTTCCCAGGAAAAGTCTGCAGATGTTTTAAGTTTTCAGGTTGCCAGAGGCTGAACCAAATTCGGCAATCAAGGTAATGCAATGACCGTGTCTCTACAAACTCCTTCTGCCAACAGCATCTTGTGGGTTCCCATCCCTACTCCCTGTCTTTCCAATCTTACTACTGCACAGCTCAAGTAGCAGCGACTCTTAACAGCTTGACCTGTCTGAAGGTACGTGCGTGCTTCAGCAGAAAATGATATGCCAGAGAAGATATCAACTGTCATGCTTCTTTCATAGTCTAATGAACAGGTCTCACATGGTAAATGACAACATCATTTTTGCATAGATTCTGCAAGGGGGTTTGGATAGATCCATTCTGGCTAAGTGGACAACTCTCTCCAGACTCATTAAAAGCAGGGCTGAATATTTTTCTCTCTAGTGAAAAAGAACAAAAAGGAGCATTATGAAAAAAAGAAGGGAGACGTCACAAAGAAAAAGATATACAAGAGATTTTACTGAACACATTAAATTAAATATTGATTACCCATAATGTGCCATGGTAGCTTTACAAGAAAGGAAATACAGTCGTATGTATGAAACTCCATGTCAGCATATTCCTCTAATATGATAGAGATCTTCAACTGATTGTAGTACTCTGCTGAAGCGACAGTGTTACTTAATACCTGAACAGACAAAACTCTTGAGGTAACTTCAGAGGGAATTTCATTTAATAGAACTTGTCTCTATTTTTTGTATGATTCTCTGGAACCTCTGAAATGTTATTATTACGTTTTACTGAGAAACAAAATTCATGTCAAAATGTTAATTTCATTGTAAAATCAAGACAGTAAGAATGGGGAAGTGCCATCTGCATAATCACATGATCACACCATCACTTCCCCCCCCCCCCCC
>NW_009258797.1:333335-343157 GCF_000687185.1 Egretta garzetta
ACATACCCCCCCCCCCCCCCCCCCCCCCCCCCAGGATACCTGTTTGATTCAAGGAGTCATATCAGCCCAAGGTTCAGAAGCTGTGTTAATCCAAGTGAGTCAAGTTTCAGATGGAGGGACAGTGGAACTGGTTACTCAGGAGGAGAAATATGTGCATAGATGGAGTTCACTGGAGAGGGGCACGAGAGGCTGTCACAGTGCAGACTACAGGACAGTTTCCCAGCAGGGAACGCCATGTCTGGGCCATGCTCTTTACTGAGGAGATGATACCAAGATGAGAAATTGCAGGATTTAGCTTTGTGAAAGCAGAAGAGCTGTTCCTGTCTTCCAGAGGGTACCCCAGAGACAGATACACAGAACTGCAATACTCTGGTGCATCGAGAAGATCCAGCTGTAGTTTCCGTTGCCTTAACGATGCTGACATAAGAGGTTGATGGTGGAAGATGCTGTTACTTCACCTCTGATGGTAGTATGAAACTATTATTGAGGTTATTTGTAGTTATATGCCTATGGACACCACAAATTACAGGAGAGAAAGAGATTTTAAACGAGTTATATCTCTTCAAAAGCTGAGTGCAACTCTGTGCGCTGAAGTTAAGCTGGTCCTGCAGCCAAAGTGAGCCCCTTGAGCCACAAACCAGACCCAGCTAACAGGCCTGTGAGGACTCCTAAAAGAAAAAGTCATGGAGGATTTCTTACCTGCAGAGTCCTACTGGCTGTCCTACAAGTTAATCATGCTCCTGGTCGCTGCAAACCCCACCAAACTCTCCCTGACCTTACCAAGGGCTGTGTATAAAACCAGTGTTCAGGACTGAACATGCATTCCACTGGAGGCTGTCTGCTGAGTCCTCCTGGCAAGGTCCCTGAGGACCTGTCGCAAGCGTCGAGGAAGACACAGGCATTCAACAGCATAATTCAACAGCACAGGGGTAGGTTGACTCAAAGTTACATTTACTTGCCTGAATTAAGTGATCCTATGAAGTGCCCTGCACTAGGAAACGCTCCCAGTCCCAGCAGCTCCTAAGTGTAACGCGGCTGCCCCCACGCCCTGCCTGCGCTGGCGTAACCCAGCGGGGCGGCCTGTTTTGCCTGCCCGCCAGCAGCATTGCCTTGGGAAAGAAATAATTGAATAGGTGAAGTTGCTGGATCAAACGAGCCCTTTCACAGAATACTCGGTAATGAGACCTAAACCACAGCACGTGCCCCCTGCCAGGCCCCTGCCCCAGCTGCAAGCTCACGCTGCCGGGCGAATAGTTTAGGTGCACAGCACGCGCGGCTTCAAATGAGCTCCGCTGCAGAAAGAGCCAAGCAGCCCTCCTTGGCCAAGGCGGCGTTCTGAGCAAGGTGAGAGCGCTTCCTAGCAAGCGCGCACATCGCCTAGGGCCTCGCAGCTTGTGTGTTATTACACCGGGTACCCATTTTATTCTGTTAAAAATTAATGCTCAGGTGAAACTAATAATTTTACAGCTGGTAATAGAAATATGGACAGAAGTACTATAAATATTGTTTTCGTATGGCATGTAATTTTTGCTTTGCTTCTTTCTTTCCCTTCAGGTCTCCTCCATAAAGCTATCATAATAATAGTAATAATAAATAAAATAAAGAAGAAATAGTAAAATAGTAAAATAAAATAATTTAAAAATAAAAAAGCCAACCCAAAAATTTCCTAGTGACAGAAATACTCTCAGACACAGCAAAATATGCAAACTTAGTTTGCTTTATAGAAGGGGATGTTACTAGATGAGTGCTTCAATAGCTGACCCACAGTATATCTTGACTAAATAGCTGTTTGAAGATATGAGTAGCTAGATGGAAGCAGTTGTCCTCAAGATGGCCTAAATACCTCATACTGTGTTCATTAAGGACATCACTCAGAGCACTGTGTTAGGATTCATGGGGTTCTCTGCTCAATTTGATCGTCTTTAGAAGCTCACAAGATCACAGGCCAGATTCATCAAAGCAAGGGATAAAAGAGATTTTTCCTTTGTACAGCTTGGATGTGGAGCTATTTTAAATTAAACAATATTTTAATAAATTTAGTTTTCGTTTCGTTAGTAGTTTTGCATTTTGTCGTGGATGGGTGGGTGACTGCTAAAGCAAGTATGATATGAAAAGCTATGTACTTGTTTATATATCATTTTCAGGTTTATACTGGCAATTTTCTGCTATTATCTGGCAGAAAATGCTGTTGATTTGTGACTGTCTTAATATAATAATAATAGGGCCTCTTAATACTGAGTTTTTCCACACATGATATAATTTGCATAAGATGATAGAGTGCTGTTTGGACTTTTAAATTAGTAAAAGGACAAGATTACTCTAATTAGAGCTGATTTTAGGATTCTGTCATCTCAGTTTATGAGGACCTATGATTGTTTAGACAAAGGGAACGAAAAATGCAAAGGAAAATCACGACTGTCAAAGTTTTAATGGGGATACGGTACAAGTAATGAGATTTGGAGTTAGAGCATACTTGAAAATGTCAGGACCCAATAAAACCTGGGGGTGTCTGCACTGAAAAACAATCGCTTCTTTTTTGGAACCCATTATCCGGGTGACATCTAGAGTTTATTATAAAAGATGATTTACTCGCAAGAGAGACAGCTTTTCTGTGAAAGTAAATTATAGTGGTTGAAATTTTTTTGTTCAGCATTGATAGGCTATTTTTATATATGGAATCGTTACAACAGTTTCCTTTGGGATTTGTAGTTCAGGTGTGTCCTTCTGCCATTTTCTCCAGAGGCTGATTTGCCAGCTAAGCTATTTTTCTCTGTACGTATTCTTCCTTGGATTACAGCATGTTTTGGGATCCCCTAACAACAGTACGTTATCAGAAATACTGACTTGGACAACACAGTCCAAGAAGGATGTTGGGGGCGTAACAACTGAAAAATGCTTTATATTTAGGAAATGTGCTGATTTTTTCCCAATATGAACAGAAATTCCAAACACTGAAAACTCCACACAGAAAGATGTCTTAGCCTCCCCCTCCAAAAGTAATGTTTGCTTGAAAACTTATCAGAAAAAAGATGATAATATGATTATTTTTTTTCGGCATACCCAGAAGTAACATCAGGATTGATTCTTCTAAGCCTGATATGGGGAATCAAGTAAGAGTATTCCTGTTACAGGCAGAGAAGATTAAAAAATAAAGAATAATAAGGAAGGAATTTAAAATTTCCTTCAAACTGCTTCTTACCACTGTATAATTAGACATATATTTACTAATCGCTGACTATTCCCAAGTTTACTGGTGCTTAAATTACTGTCTGATATGTCAGTAATGTTGATGCCACATTAAAATCCCCTCTGAATGCTCAATTAACAGACATCTAATCTGGAAACTTTTCAGGCAAGCGCAACAAGTATCAAGAAGAAGCAATTAACTGTAAGTGCTTTCAGACAAATGGTTACCATTGAAGATATTTGTGTATCAGTCGACATGACCTTTGAGGCGAATGCTCACCCACATGCATCGCTACTTCTGAACACACGTAAATCATTCTATTACAGCCACCAGTTAAGTACATTTGTACACAGAGATGTCTTGAAGAATAAATGTCTTTTAGCATTTTAAAGAGAAAACGGCAGGTTTCCTGTCCATCAGAGGAAAGCATTCCTGATGGTCTAATTAAGATAGAGCGTTATTGTGGAAGAAAGACGGGAGAGCAAGATACAACTTAGCTGAGGACATCTCAGTACTATCTATGCTCGCTTCTTTCCAGAAGCAAGGCTTAACCCACAATGAGAACTAGGCATGTAAATGGCATTAGTACCTTCATTCAACGCTTATACGCTCATAAGAACATGTGAAAGACCAAACTGGGATAAACCAAAGAGCCCTCTACTCTGGCAGCCTTTCTCTGATCACAGGGGGTGCCCATGGAAGAGTATGTGAAACAATCTACTTTAGTATCCAGGAACATGGGGGGACACGGGGGGGAGACAAGAAAAAAAAAACCACACAGTAAATGTCATCATCTCCTTGCTTTTTGATAAACTAAAAGCAAGTGGAGGTTTTTATTCTCTGGCCAACACGATGGTTATGGTAAACAACCTTTTTTCAGCCTGCTCAGAGAACCGATGGTCTGAAATCAAAACCTTGTTGTGGGGACACTACTTTAAAGCTTAGAGTGAAGTCATTAAAAATACCAAATTTATAATAAATGTCTTTATATTATAATGTCTTTAATAGAAGGTTTCTTTCACCAGTCAAGCTATTTTCCTCAGAGTCCTTAGCTGACACTATCGGTTCTGAGTAAGTCTAGAAACAACATGTAAGTCATAAAACCTGGGGTTTAGTACCCAAAAATCGTTAATTCTGGCCTATCCTGGGCATTTTCTTGCTTTTGTGTCTCTGAACCGTACCTTGAACGTAAGTTTAACCAAAGGGGTTTTTGCTTAATATATGTATACAAGGCACACAGTTCACTGCACTCTTAAAAGTTCATCACTTTACTGCCAAATAAACTTTATTTTAATATTCAGCTTACTGCGCTTAGTATCTAGCTTTTGAATTAAGCACTGGTTTTACGGCTGCAACCTTTTAAAGGGGTAAATGTGCACTCCTATTCCCTTCCTCACAATTTCTGTCGTTTTTCTTCCTTGCATTAAGCAGAATTGCCTTCTATAAAGAGTTTTGCTAGCATAACTTCCTCAGTGTCTGCAGTATTGCATAGCATGGTAAGGCCTCATTTACATAGACGAAGTAAATTTCCCTTCTTTATTTGCTTTCGAAGCCAGTGGGAGCTATGTCCATATACCTGATGACATTATTTAGTTATTAGAAATTAAAGGAAAGAGTTGTGGGAAAAGCAACAAACGCACTATGAAATTATGAGGCTTCTCAGAGAATTCACAGCAGCCATTTTCAGCAATTGAGAGATACTGGAGAGATTATTCTTCAGAGACCATGGACGATTTACAGCTGGAAAATAAAAGGAATAGGTGAAAACTATTCTGTTCATCTCAGCCTCTGCCTAGCCAGGAATTCCCATGTTTTCTTTGAATACCTGTGTAGTTCATCCGTACCCTTTTGCTGTTCGCTCCACACCAAAGCTTGTCAGGAGGAGGCAGTTTAATGGCGGTACCAACCAATGAGAGATTAGAGCAAATATTTGCTGGCTATGAGCTGATGACAACACAGGAGCACAACAGCTTTGGGGAGCGTTGGTAAATGTATTTACCAAATACTTTTTCTATTTGCCAAATACTTCCTGAGATCCACAGAGGTATCACAGTGAGGCAGGCGAGGACAAAAAAATAGGGATCCATTTTCTGGAAAACTTAATTAAAAGCCCCGTTGTGTTACTCCGAGAATGAAAGCTTGGAGCTAACACAGGCACCACAAATACTAGGCAAGAGTCACAGTACCTCAGACTCCCGCTGTGCCAAATAAATCTGAGTCTGTTTTTCCGACAAGTCTGGAGAAAGCACCAAGAGATGAAAAGGAGTAGAGAGAGCAGATCCTTGGCTTTCAGTTTTAGAACAGGATATGCGGGGCTGAATTTGAAAGGAGTATGGTGGCGTTATACCTGTGTAGGTATATGGTTATACCTATGTGGTGGGGTCTGGGTGGGCTGTGGCTCACTCAATGTCAGCCTGCTGCCTGCAGCATTAGTTTCTGCTGGAAAGCAGCTCTGCTGAGAGGAACCTGGGAGTCCTGGTAGACGACAAGCTGACCATGAGCCAGCAATGTGCCCTTGTTGCCAAGAAGGCCAATGGTATCCTGGGGTGTATTAAGAGGAGTGTGGCCAGCAGGTCGAGGGAGGTTCTCCTCACCCTCTACTCTGCCCTGGTGAGACCCCACCTGGAGTACTGTGTCCAGTTCTGGGCTCCCCAGTTCAAGAAAGATGAGGAACTCCTAGAAAGAGTCCAGAGGAGGGCAACTAGGATGATAAAGGGACTGGAGCACCTCCCCTACGAGGAAAGGCTGAGAGAGTTGGGCTTGTTCAGCCTGAAGAAGAGAAGACTGAGAGGGGGCCTTATCAACACATACAAATATCTTAAGGGCGGAAGTCAAGAGGACGGAAGCAGTCTGTTTGCAGTGGTGTCCAGCGACACGACTAGGGGCAATGGATGCAAACTGAAACATAAGAGGTTTCAGTTGAATATGAGGAAAAACTTCTTTACTCTAAGGGTGACAGAGCACTGGAACAGGCTGCCCAGGGAGGTTGTGGAGTCTCCTTCTCTGGAGATATTCAAAGCCTGCCTGGATGAAGCCCTATGTAGACTGCTCTAGGAGAACCTGCTTTAGCAGGGGGGTTGGACTAGATGATCTCCCAAGGTCCCTTCCAACCCTTGTGATTCTGTGATTCTCTAGAACCCATTAGGTCTTCTCCTGATCCCTCCTTCCCCATCTGTTAGGGGCACATGTACAAAGAACACCTGAGTTCAAAGAAATAAAACAAAGGTGTATTGTGTGATTGGGAAGCCCATGTTTTACTGCTATTTGTTAGGACTTTTGGTTATTGTGTGGTACTGCCTAATGCCTTCCCCTTTAATAGTCAGAAAACACAAAATTAGCTAAAACAGGGCATGCAAATTTTTTATCTCAGGACCAGTGCTGTTCTTCCTTTTCAGCTTAAATTGAATTTTAAGTCATAGGGGATGAGAATTATTGCTTTAATTGTGTACAGATTGTCTCTTTCTTAGATGTGGAACCCAGCAGCTGTCTTCCCCATGTACTGCACTAAGTTTGACCAACGGTCAAAGCATCGGGTTGAAGCAAAACAAAATGAGGTATTCTGAGAAAAGCGGTGTGTGAGTTCCAGTTTCTCACTACAGCTGAAGTGCAATTCAGTTTCCTGGTACACTCATAGAGCAGCATCAATTTAGTTTGGGCATCATGGACAGAACCTAATGTTTCAACCAAGTTTTGAGTGAGTTTCTCCATTCCCAACTCACTCTTTGAGTTATGCTGCCTCTCTAGTCTCTCCCTCTCATAAAGGTTTTAATACAGAATGCTGACAGAAGGAATATCTTTGGAAGAGATTACTCAGGCATGAAAAGGAGTACAGCCACAGTTATAGATAGATCTTGCCATAGCTAATGTTATTACACTAATTTTAATAGATGTTGAGTGTCTTCAAAGATCCCATCATTAGAAAGTCCGAATCTTCATTTGTTTTTTGCTGTTTTCCAAATAAACTATGAAGGAAGCCTGCAAGTTGTTAGTATCATGGAGACTGCTAGCTGTTCCTCTGGGAAAGGAAGATCTTGTAATTTGAATGAAAGGCAGAAAGAAAAAAAGCTCAAAGACAGGTCAAAACATTCAAAGACGGCACAGAAGAGGAACCAGGCTCAGCACAGCAGAGCAGCCCCACAGGTGGAGACCATCCTGGGTACAGGGAACTCTGCAAACGACAGGCAGGCAAAGTGGCAAGGAGGGTAAGGAGGGTTTTCTGCATGTTGCTATTTACAGAAAATGGTGTTTCAGAAATATAACTTCTACCATTATCTATGGTTCCTCTTCCTAAAATGCCGAAAGGTGTGTTTTTAAGACTAGATTACCAACACCATCAGAGAAGTAGACTAAACATGTGGTTCTGTGGGGAAGGAGTCTGGGCTTGTCCCTTTTTCTTGACTGGCTTTGGTGTCTCATGCCTGGTGATCTCCAGCTGAAATTTTTTCTGTGTTTGGGACACTTTTATGTGCTGCACCCTGTATGGATTTTGTGTGTTTAGTACGGTGTAAGTGAAAGCTGTAACCTGAGCTGGGGATGTTGACAAACTTTTCTTTTGCAGGCTGGCTATTAGGTTCCTGAGTTTTGCAGAAGCTTAATTAGCTTTAGGACTTTAACCTTTATATCAAATTCTGAGACAACAAACAGACTGACATGCATGTGAACAAAAATATATTGACAGCATGATGGAACATTAACTTTGCTTCTGGAGGAAACAAAGAATCAGTCTCATAGGCTATAAATATGGTAAATATGCTACAAATCCACTGACTCCCAAACACCCTTTTAATGGTCAAATAATTAGCATATTTAATAACTTTATTCCTGTTCTTATTATGGAATCTTATTAATCAATTTTCTAATGATCTGTTATTAATATGAATTCTATATAACAACTTATTCCTTCTCATATAGTTTGAATTGTTTTTTGTTTTCTTTTGTGCTGCTCTCTTACTTAAATTATTGACAGATGGTTTCTGACCTGCCTTCTGCTCTTCCTCCACGGCCTGAAGGCTTTAGGTTATTGGGCCACACTTTGTGGCTCTGGAAACTGCAGTTGCTTTCGCTTATGTCATGATGCTGGTTAAACAGTCGAGTCACTGTAAGAGACAGCTTTCATCCCCTGATGGGTCAAGCACTTAGATCATCGTGGTTATTAAACCACGTTGTATAATGAGTCAACAAGTAGCTTGTATTTCCTCTGACTGGACTGCAATATGAGGAATGCCAAAGTACATCATCCTCCTCGTGAGCTTATTTATTTTGCATCATAAAATATTGAAGACCACAAAGGATTCTGCCCAAAGCAACTCTTCTCTCCTCCTAAGGGGTCCTCCTTGGATTTCTTACAAAGACTGCAGGCAGACTTTGATTGAAATCAGTGGGTCAGGCCTCAATAAACAGCAATGCAGTAAAGGAATGGACAATTATTTTTCTTCAAGGCATCTTGAAAGAGGTATTTTTCAAGAACAAAAGACACAAGTTAAACACGTAGTACTCGGTGTCTTGATTATCAAAGGCTTGTGATCAGAGGCATTACGATTAGGTAAGCATGAACTGAGGAAACCACCTGAGAAAAAGCCCACGGTAAAAAAGATCTATTGAAACAAGGCTTTATGGACATTTGCTGCGTGCACTTATGGCACTGTATCAATAAAATAATAACCTAGAAGGAGCTGTCTCCCATTTGGAAGAAATATATAAACAATGTTCTAAAGAGACTTGTGTGTATAATAAAAGATAATGTGTGATGGCACACAATATATTGAGCAGAAAGGCTGAAAATAAATCCTGATACCCTTACTTTACTTTTCAGCATTCGTCCACACATTTCTGAATATTATTAAAATGGGATATCAAAATGTGTTTTATTTCTCCACAAGGCAGCTGGGCTAGTAATGAAATTCACGTCCGCGTCTTTTCCCAACTGTTCCTACAAATGGCATGAGAAGGAGATGTGGGTATGTCTGATGAACTTCGCATTGAAGTACACTGGGCTTCAGCACTCTGACCGGGCCTCCTGGGTCTCTGGCAGGACACACACCGTAACAACAGAAAAGCCCAGCAGGTGCCCAGGAGTAGAGTTTCTTTCCTTCTGCCTGATGATGTGGCCTACCGGTCACGGTGCTGCTGGATAGGGCCGGGACGACTCTTTACATCTCTGTTTTCAGGGCAGGATTTGGGAATGAGGTTCTGCATGCAGCTACGTTTCTCTCTTGGTTTTATTCTCTCAAGGTTAAAACTCACATCTGTTGTTTCCATGTTGAGTAGGAACTACTGAAAGCTCCTAGTCTGTGTCATACATCAAGAGGGACAGGCTTCCACTCCGGGGAAATCTGGAAGGCAGAATCATCTACCGTATCCTGGGGGCCCTTCTAAGTTCTCAGTGAAATTGGTATTTTTACATTACATGCACTGTCAGGATCTCTGAGACACTGATTATTTTCTAAAGCGTGAGGTCTTTTTATCTTCTAAATGTTTGTTTGGGTATAACAGTTGTGTGATATAGAATAACACTGGCTTTACTGAAGCGATTATAGATTTAAAGAAGCATTAATGAGCCTGGACTCTGTCCTACTTTCCCATGTTAAAAAGCTTCCAGGCATCTACCCCCTACTTTTCAAGGGATTTTTTTTTTG
>NW_009258797.1:343247-348692 GCF_000687185.1 Egretta garzetta
GTATCCTGCAGATCCGGGACAGGCAGTACCCACAGCCATCTGTCCTGTCCAGTGAGCAATTCTGTCTTTCTGTGACTGGAGTTAGCACAGTTTACTGCTTCTGACATTGGGAATTCACCGCCTCACCTGCAAAAAATCATCTTCTGGTGTGGATTTCTCCCATGCTGCACATAGGAGGCCAAGTTGCATACCAAATTCAGAAGGGGGAAAAAAAAACTTAAAATGGAAAGCATCCTGCTGCATATTGGATTAATGTGCTGTCAAGAGCTGTATGTGTCATTGCATCAGAAACAGAGAAAATAGAAACACAGTTTTTAAAAAAAAAAAAAATCAGCCTGTGGTATTTTTTTTCTGACTGTACTGCAGGCTCTTTAGTCATGGAGAGCTGATCAGTCTGTTTTTCATATTTTCATTTTTGCTGGAAGATCAATATGTGTGAACCTTCTTCCAGTGCAGGAAACCTAAAATGGGCTTCCAGCAAAGCACGATACTGTTCTTGCTTGACCGTGCAGGGAGTCACTGATGGAAAAAAAGCAAGCTGCCCGGCCCTCTGAAGTGTCACCACTATTTGTTACGGCAGATTGGTCTGTCAACAAACTAGAAGCCATGATACAGCTAGAGAAAAACTCCACCAGTTTCTGGAGGCATAAATCAAGTGCCCAGATATGTAGATACAACAATAGCTCTAATTTTGAAGTCTGGGCTATTCTGTGTCTCCACCCCCCTTGAATTTAAGGGGAATGGCACAGCAAAGAGAGAAGTACGTTCCTCATACGAGGCATCCAGGTGTCTGCATGAGGGAGTCAAGATCCCCTTCTTAAAAGGGGACCAAGGGTGGAAGAATGCCATAGTGCTGGGATGATGGCTGGTCAGTCTCCAAAAAAAATTTTAAAATGCTAGCCCAACCTATATGTGCTTCTGGAAACGCTGTGCTGATCTGGTTGACCTGCTATTTCCCACCCCTACCTTCTAAATAAAATTATGTTTCAGCCCAGTTCTAAAGACTCAAATTTCAGACTTTTTTTTTTTTTAAACCTGATTTGAAAATGTGATTAATATTTTCTTTTAAAGGACAGAGGCCATATTTTTTTTAACACTTAACCTCACATAAGACCCTTTTTTTTCCCCATTTCTCCATATCCACAGACATAGCAATTCTTAGTCATATTAATATGTATATATAATATATATTTTGCGCATAGTGCACTTTAAATATTACAAGCTCTTCCGTGAGTTAATATACCTCACCGCATACCAAAATAACTCTCTTTTTATCATACTTTTTCTCAAGTGCACAATTTTAAAGGTGAAGTAGGTGGAAATATTAATGTTAAACAACCTCTCAAGAAATCTTTATCTGTTTTTACCACTGACAAAGCAAGGGATTTAAGCTTCACCCTAAACTGACGCATAAACACCATTATTTACAACAACATTAAAGAGAAGTAGCAGAGAAACCTCTGTAATGCCTTTCAATGATATGGTGTATAGTTTAACAACAGAATAATAATCTGGAACTGGGAAGTTTATTAGTAGACATAAAACTGTTGATTCCCTACTAAGCCTGCTGTTAATGTATGTAAAACATAACAAAAAGAGCCCTCCTGAAAAAATAAAAATAGATTCTTCAGCAAGCACCGAGAAATTACTTATAGTTACCTATATCAGCGAACATTGCCGTTTCAAAATGAATGAATTGTTCTTCTACCTTTAGTAAATAATTATTGAATTTTGCACCCACAACAATTTATTTTGTCTTTCAGTCTCTTCCTGGAAAGGCTTTTCTTTCTTTCTTAATGATGAAATTTTAAATACTTTTAAATAATAGAAGTGGGGAAGACTCAAACCTATGCTTATGTTTTCTAACGCAGAGCTGCAGTGCTATACTTACCAGTGGTGCCACTGAGATCAACGGAAAATTTGTGGAACAAGGAGATGGAGATCGATCCCTACCAGAGAAGGTAACAAAACTAGTCTTAGCAGAGAAAATTTTGGCAGAGCAGGAATACCCATTTGACTGTGTGTTTTTCATTTGTCTTTATTTTTTCCTAATGTATTTTTCTTTATCGTCATCCACTTAACCTCCAGAGGGTTGTCCTGATTTTGCTGCCACTTTTGACCTCGTCTTAGCCAGTTCAAGTATTTTTTATTTTCCATTACTAGAGATGTAGGTTCAGGATATTCATCACTTCCTCAAACCCCACTGAAATCCCACACTAATGGATCTGGATGTCCTTAACTACCACCTGCATGGGGAATCAGAGCCAGACATAGCAGCTAAACAGTCAGGTTTCAGTCATTCCGATGTGCAAAGCAGATATTCCTATGTAAAATTCAGACCACCATACACCTTGCGACTTAGTGAGAGGTGCAAGTCTTCAGTCATTACTGAGCTTTTGTACATGCAATAACTTGATTGCAAGTTTAAATATTTAATCTTATATAGCATGAAGAAATACTATATTTTAGCACAGATCTTGCAGTGACACAAACAGCTGATTTTTGCAGGCAGCACTTTGAAAGTACAGTATTGGCAGTTATAAAAATCTTGTTTTGACTTGTAAAGTGAGAAACTTGCTATGGACGTCACTGAGAGAGAATAAATATAGTAAACCCAAATGTCATTTATATACTGTCACTTCTCTGACCATAGCCACACATTAAAAAGGAGACTTCAGGATAAAGAACACCCAAAATATTACAAGAAGTGGAACATCTACAAAAGATTACAAGGAAAAATTGACTTTATTAGAAAGATACGTGCTTTGATCAGTGTTAATGAACTGTACATGAAAGGTATGGATTTCATAGAAATGATGGAAACCACAATGCTGGAGGACTGTAATAATGTGTCAGGCTTTTTGCCACACACACTCCTCACTTAGTAGAAAATTAATGACTTCTATGGCTGGAAACTGTTACTTTAAGATTATTATTTTTTTAAGTGCTATTAATTAATCCAAATAAAGTTATTTTAGTGTGGACACCAGCAAACAAACTGCTTCATTCTCTTTGGTGTGTATGTTTCTCCCTGAGCTCTGAACCTAGAATACAGCTACAGTAAGGCATCCCCAGAGTGCCAAGTTAAATGAGCCTTCCCATAAACTTGTACCAATTGATTAATCAGTTTTCTTAATAATCACTTGCTTTCACTATGAACACAATGTTAGAAAACAAGCAGTCTCAAAACACTGGACTAAATTTGCCTCTCTGAGGGCATTAAAGTGATGGTTCATATTGCTGAGAATGCATTTGCTCTGGAAAAAATGTGGATGCTGATATTGCACTGTCCTTTGTTTTGTGTTTTCCAGTAAATGGCAAAATTTAAATATATCTGCAGTTCTTTGCCAAGAAATACCGCACAGGAAAAATAGTACTGCACCTCAAAAAAACTATCTTCATTTTCAGTCCACTAATATTTACCCCAATTTTATTCAAAACCTTTCATCCATTTCCTTTCAAATTTCTTGGCCTCTTCTCCACCCCTTACACGATCTTTCTTCAATACACCTCTTCTTAAACTGCAAGGCAGTTTTTGTACCATCACTGACACAGTCCTGAAGGGTTGATGCGAGTCTCAGGTCTTCTCATCATTGCCCTGATGGCCACCAAGCAATTTGCCCGTGCGCTAACTCTGACTCCGTTTTCAGCCAGTACATGTTGTTACTGACCTCCAGACGTGCCAGCTGAAGAGGCTTTGTAGAGCAGAAGCAGAAACGTTCCCAGGGGCCGATGCCCTTATTCCAGAGTTCAGCACCACCGGTGTGAGCAAAATAAAAGCTTTCGGTGAATTCACTGCTAAGATGTTTCTCAACTCCTGGCAAACCTTATGGCAAAAGCAAAAAGGGTATTTAACACTGAAACACAAAGTTTGAGAAAACAGCTGTTGTCTCTGAAGGTAGAGGCTGGCAAATGAAACAGTGATGCACATAGTTATCTTCCACTTGGCCTTAAACTGAGTTCTTCATGCCTTTCAGGTAATATATTTCCTTAATTTCAGTCTGACAGGAAAGCTGATCTGATCTTACAGCACTTTCAGTAGAAAGGAAAATCCTATTGTCCCCCTTCCTTTACTCCCTTTGTCTTCCTCTCCTGCTTTCGGCTCTATCATTCTGCCTTTTCCTTCAAACTGGTTGGACTGCACAGCTGAGCCTCTGGGTCAGCTCACCAAACTATCAGAAAACTAACCCAGCCGCAGAAGTGAATCACATCCATGTGAAGCTGGTAAGGAAAGTAAAAGACTTGGCTATGTCAGCGTGAGAGATTTGCTTTCATTCTTCACACTATTATTTACTTTCATACATGTATGTGTGTGGGTATAAAGTTAAAGCAGTTCCTCTACCATATTTACTTGTCATTGATTGGCCATCTCACGTTATGAGTTCTCCATTTCTTCCAGTAATAGTCTAGAGCAGAACTGCTTCACATTTAACAAACCAGCAGGCCCCTCTACAGAAAGCTAACGGATGCAGAATTCAGTAGAAACAAGCAACCAGCGGCCCGGGCTTTGCGAGAAAGCTTGAAGGTGGAGAGCTTGATGACTGCAGAAAAGCCTATGACAACAAAAACCTTCTCTTCATGTTGTCCTTGACTTTTGCCTGACGGAGATCCCTGATCTAGCCTTATGGAGATCTAGCTGAGTGTCAGTGTCCCTGCTATATATAATCATATAATGTAAAAAAGGCCTTTAATTCATCCTGTCATTTTCAGTGAAACAGTAACTGAAACAAAGCTGTTCAGCTGCCCCACTAGCCTGGATTTGCAGAAAATGGGCACTTTTTCCATGCAGTTTTTGAACAGAGGATTGTGATAGCAAAAACAAATACCAATGATGAAATAGAGGAACAGATTTTTAGATGAATAAAACTTGTGTGCTACTTATTTGCATAACTGGTTTTCGTGGCGGGCACCAGCAAGCACTGGAAATTCAGGCTGAGATTGCCAACCCTTTTTTTTTTCCCTGTAACATGCAGTATAATTCATACGGCTGTTGCTTTTAATTGCTTGGTGCTGGCCCCTCAGACACGTGGCGAACAGTAAGAAAAAACCCTATCGACACAATTCATTAGGAATGTTACTTTGGTAGAAGAGTTTGTTTGTTTGTTTAATTATTGCTGTTATCAGTTAATTACAATGAGAAATCTTTAGACTTAAAGGAGAAGGAAAGCCTGTAGTCTCATATAATGGCTGATTACTGTTACTGTACAGAAAACTCTTAAAAGAACTACTTCTTTTATCTCTGTTTTTTCTCATAAACCCTTGTGTATCAGAGAGGGGAGAAAAATGAACCAAAACACTTCATAGGGCTCAGCGAACAGGAAGGAGTTTAAAATGCCATAGACCACCTTTGAAAGAGCGTGCCAAAATGTAGCCACAGGTATTTGAGGCTACTTCAAGAAAACCTGCTGTTTATCGTTCTGTGGGCATCGAGTCCACACCAGGTTA
>NW_009258797.1:348715-364610 GCF_000687185.1 Egretta garzetta
CAGCAGGAGACACTCAACCATTCACTCTCCATTCCCCATACAGAAATGGAGTACCAGAAGTGCTTGGAGCAGCGAGCTAGAACCTGTGGGACAACCGGACGCGAACTGGACCATGGATGGCGCTTCCAGGCAGGAAGCACCTACAGTTGCTGAGTAAGTTGTAGAGCTGCAGAAGAATTAAAAAAAACCAACCCACCCAACCCCAATCTTATCCACACATTTTACTTCTTTGTTACTAAAAAAAAAAAGAAGTGTACTAAGGTCTCAAACTAATCGACAACAGGTAAGAACAAAGTTAGAAAGAGATCAATTTATTAATGACACCCACCCCCTTTTTTTTGCCTTTTAATCTTGGCTGACAAGATTTTTGAAAAATGGTACTTTCAGGTAGGATGTAAGTAGGCTGCAAGTCACTGTTTCAGCTCACTTAAGTGTCAAAGGAGCAAATCTGCACAACAAAATAGTTGGAAACACTGGTTAAAACTCCTGTAATTTAGTAAAAATGATCAGATTGTTATTATTCTTTAAAGGGACAGGTTACAGAGGGAGAGAGATTCCGCTTCCCTCGTCTCTGTTAAATCATGTGAGCAGGCATCAGTGACATGGCCTCTATCTCCTCCTCTCTCATTGCAATATAACAAGTGAGTAAACTAATACGGCTGTAGCAGAATGGGGAAAATGGGGAAAATTCCAGATCCTGAGGAAAATCAGAGACAAAAGAACACTGAAGGTTTGCACTGGGATAAAATGCCTGAATGCCCTAAAAGTGCTATTCACAGGAAGAAAAATTGATTGTTGAATAATTTCCACAAATTTCTATGCCAAAATAATATGGGAAATCACAAGTTACTCATTCTGTGTAGGAAGAAACTCCTCTTTTATCCCTCCACTCCTAGACACATGCTAATGGGAGCCAGTTGATGTTCACATCCCATTACTTTGCTGTTCACAGTTTAGGCAACTAATCTAAACTAGTCGTCTAGATTTCCTCTGCAGGTAGTGAGGGGAGAACAGAAATTTTACTGCACAATTTATCCCATCTTAAAATGTATATCTAGAATGGGTCAGAGGAATAACACGGGCAAACAATAATGACCTCCAGACGGCCACAGCTCAGAGAGACATGCACCTATGTGGTTCTCTCACCTGGATGACTAAATACAGGTTTCAAGCTTAAACTTAGCAGTATCTTATACACTTTTTCAGCTTTGGTGTTTCCACATCCCTCTGAATTATTAAGTATTTACCTAACCCTGGAGGCAGGAAGTGCAACAGGAGTATAAATAGTTCGATCTGGTATTTCGCTTTTGATATGGAATGTGACTGGTATTGGATGGACTGTCACAGCAGAAAAAACAGAGCTTAGTACATAAAATGGGTGAAAAGTTCTGAATGTTATCATCTGCACTCCCTTTAAACCTCAGGCAAATCACTGGAGACTGATTTTCCTGCTAGGAATTAGCCATAAACCATTCAGACATGAATAGTAATTTGAATGTAATTGTCCCTTGATTGCTGGTGTTCCAACCGTTTTTTGATGTTGTTTTCCAGTGGTTCAAAATGAGGATATTTGCATTTTCTATTTTATTTGTTTTTAAATAAAACCAATTTGTTAAGTATAACTCCATTTAGAAAACTCAAACTTTAGAAAAAGCCAGACTTAAGATTGCCTTTGCCCAATTTGATTTATCTACATACAGATTTTCATAGGCTATTCCTTTATTTTTCTCACAGCCCAACTTTTATTAGTCTCAGTTGAAGCTGTGACTATGCTGCATTTTTGCAAATGAAAACTTTGCTGTGACAAGATAAGCACTCAGAAAATAAGAACATCTTTCCTTTCAAAATTCTGCTTTAAGTGACTTGCTTTGAATTATAAGGTAATCTTGTGACAGATGATGATATAAAATACATTTTCTAAGTTGGCATTACATTGCCTTAACTGTAGGAATAATGCCCATTGAAAAACAGATTGCTGTTTCAGTCTTGATATAAAACCGAAATTATAAACTTGCATGATGAATTGCTGAGCAGCTCAGAACAAAAGATTTCAACTACATCAGAAGGAAAAAGTACTCACTGAATTTACTATCCAAGTCTTCCATAAAGTTAATGACCTTACAAGAAACATTTTTTTGTCAAATAAACAATTTTTGTGCAAAACAATTCTACCCAATAATTTTGTCTAGTTCAGCCGTTTAACTCTCCTGAGTCCCACATTTATTAATTTTATAGCTTCCAAAATCTGAAAAAGTAAGATGAAGGTCTTGACGGTAATATGACTAAGTTGACATAGAATCATAGAATGTTTTGGGTTGGAAGGGACCCCTAGAGGTTATCTAGTCCAACCCCCAACATCCACAGCTATATTCTAGGCATCAACCATCTTGTTCGCTGTCTGAACATAAAAATGCAGGTTAGGATCATATAATTAAAGACATTATTATAATGCCTGTAGAAAAGAACCCTGAGTTAAGATTAAACAGACAGCTTTATTTATGGTATTTCCCAATTTTGAGTTGTGCTTTTTCTACATTAATATCATACTGTATTTTTTGTTTCCTGTGAAAAAGTAAAATAAATAACCATCTGTTTAAAACTTCCTGTTCTACTTAATGTAGTCATTAACACCTTGAAAATACAGGCCTGCTTTCTCCTTTATCCCCGAAAGTAAAGAACTGATGCATTTATGAGGAATTATTAGTAATATGGTAATATATTTAATTCTGTAATACAAAGAAATGATAGGCTTTTATAATGACACTTTTAATTTTGTACCATTGATCACAATTAATGTTCAACATTATAAACTTGATAAGCTCATTGACATACTGTAATGGCTTAAAAATATGTTAGAAGTAATGTATGGCAATGGCATTGTTTGTTATTGATATATTAATATTAATTATTATTAATATATCATCACAAATGTTCCCCCTGCTTCTTACTTGGATTAGATAATGAGCAATGTGGTAGACAGTAAGAAACTTTAATTAGCTAGACTGTGTTGAGAATAATTGACTGACTTGGACTTTGTGGCTAACACTACTATTCAGCCACTGCTGTACTGCTACAGACTAGAAAGTAAAGATTACATGGAAGACTGAAAATACCTCTGGCACAAGAAATATATATGAGGAGCTCAAGGGAAAATTTAAGTTTAAATTTGAAATAAAAGTAATTACTTGGGCAATATTCCTACTGATTTGAATAGGAGATTTTCTTGAGTAACTTGTTTCTTGTTAATGTAAATAGGTCAGCTCCAGTTTTATCTCCAGAACTCCATGGATCATATACGGTAAAGGATAACATGTATAATCTGGACCACTCATTTCATCAGTCTTGTTTATGGAAGACTATACATAGATACAGAAATAGGATAAATAACCAGGCTACAAGGAGATGTGGCTATAACTAACTTATTGCACAAATTAATTATTAGTAATGAAGGAATGATTAATAGGAAAGTACAGGAACATGACTGTTGCTGCTACGGCTTGTTTCTCAAGACTAAGTTGGATAACCCTAAAAAGTTCAATAGTTTTAGCTATGTGCAAAGACCAGAATGCTTATTTCTATTTGTAACGTCTGCCAAATTAAATTCCTTTAAAAAAATTCTAAAAGGAAATGTCTTAGAGTACCTCTTTGGCCTCCTGACCTACAGGAAGCCTTTTAAAAATCTAGTTACCTGCCTTTCTTTAATTTCCGAATGTATCTTACCAGTTGCAGGGAAAGACACACATAGGACAAAGCGCTTTCTTTGCTGCTTTAGATACGGGGCTGCTTCAGCTGTGTGTTTCTTACTTCTGTGGTTCCTAAATCTTACAGTTAAGATTTTGGTTTAAACTTCAAAATATTACAGCTTCCAAAAGAAAGGGACTGTGGCTAGCAACTGACTTTAATGGGGCTTAAGCGTGTTTGAAAGGCTTTCTTGAGTAAGCTCAGGGACTTAAGACTTCTTGCTACTTTAAAGCTCAGCAGGGCTTAATTCTCCTAGCCTTTCATTGTCACCTTATTTCTGCTAGAAATCCCAGCACTTCAGTGTAATTAATTGTGCAAATGAATACTATCAAGGTAAAGATAGCGGTATTGGGCCAAAAGCAGTGACTGTATTTCATGCACTCCCCAGAAGTGACTATCCACCACCACAAGAACAAAGAGAATGAGGTCAGCGAAAATCCCTCATTTCCACTTCAAATGAGACCTAGCTATAAAGAACAACTTTAGCCTGCAGTTTCATTCCTACTTTTAAAATTGATCAAGGAGAGTTCTGTTAAAATACTGTACAATGTTATTAGCAATATTAATAGGAAATAATTATGAAGAGAAATAATACTTTTTCTTAAACACGACCTGATATAAAGTACCAATACTGCTAATGTAAAAGCTTAGCCCTCTTGGTATTCAGTGCTACATTAAAAGAATTTTTATTAACTAATTCAGGAAAGAAATATGATGAATGTCTCCTTCCAAATTCTATCCCTATCTTTCGTTACAGTAGTATCTGGTAATAGAAAGTGCTTCTGGCAATACTTATCTGCATATAATGCATAAAATTTTTAAGATATAAAAAGGTCTGTATGGAGGACAGCTACTTGATCCATACCAAGAATATCATAACATTTGCCGCTTCAATTTAAAACTAAACCTAATAGTTCTTCTATTTCTTTTGATCTTATAATCGGAAACTTATAATATGTGGGACAAATCCTCAGCAGAGGAAATTGTCCTAGTGCCATTGACTTCAACAACAATTTCTATCATCTGCCAATCTGACCCTGTATCTTTAATCCATCATTATGATTTCAGAAATTTTGCCTCTCAGAATTCTTTTTATCACCTTTGACTTCTTTTTACAATTAAATGTAAAATAAACTATTTAATTTGTTTTACATTATTTATGTATCTGAAACCCCTAAACTTGTCTAGTTCACGAGTGTTCTTACGATTTCTTGACGAATGGGGTGTCAACACACATACCATGATAGCATGCTAGTAGTACAAATGTCTGTTTTCCTATTGCTATTTACTTTTCAGTCTATAGGAGTTTTCTCCAGCCCCAATTAGGATCAAAGCTCTCTTGGCCTCAGTAACAATCACACATTCCTGATCTAAAGAGCCCATAGTTTAAGAAATGCAATGGGTGGAATGTTGAATGTATGAATTACGAATTGCAGCATTAGCCATCTGCAGCCTGGTAACAAATAACTCCAGAAAACAAGTCTTGGCATAGACTTAAATCTCCTATGTTAAACAGAAAATTTGGGAGCTAGACAGGGTTGAGGCAGCATCAAAGAACAGATGCTTTCTGATAGTTGGCTATGGCTCTGATTCAGGAACATATTTAAACACAGAGATACGCTTAAAGGCTTTGCTGCATAGGGATGGATGTAAAGCTGCGCTTAGAGCTAAACATTGGCTGAAGCGTCCTGCTAAATTGTGTATCTAAGAGCAGGATCTCTTCTACAGTCGTGTGCTTTAGGACTGCCCTAGTGACTGGTGCTGGGATATCTTCTATTTTGATTATCTGACCATTACCTGTCAGGATGGGAAACTCCATCAGATAGGAAATCAAAATCTTTTGATTTTGCAATACTGTAATTGTGTTATTATATGTAAGGTAGACCATCTCTGATTCTGTCAGTGAACTAAGATAGAAATCACCCTAGACATAAGACCAGCAAGTTGATTCGTTTCTCCTTTCAAATTACCCTTTACCTGAGAAACAACTCTGCCAACTGTATCAGCCTCAGTAAATCCAAAATCGAGCTGCATATCGGCACGTCTGAAAACAGCACATTATTACAGTATTTTACATTCTTTATTATGTGCCAAGAACAATTAGGTTGGAATTACAATTATTGATCAATATTAACACAAATTTTAAGTGGTTTAGTGTGCAGTCATTCTCCTGAACACTGACCAGTAACAGCCTGCAGCTCTATCACATACCTTTGCTAACCCTTTCAGACCTTGGGTCTGAGGGTATGTGAAGGTGAATATCTGCTATTGCAGTTGTTTTCACTGAAATTCATCCAAGTTTCATGAATTTGAACTGCACATATCAGTCTGTCTTTTCTGTTTTTCTCATCAGTTCTTCTTACTGGCATGCAGAAGAATCATATTTTAGAAGATTCAATTACCAGGTTGCCATGATATATTTCAGTAAAATTATATTTCATTTTCAACTACAAATTATTTGAAGTGCTTTTCTCATATACTTTTGGAGTAATAATCTAATATCACCCAGAGACGGAGAAATAATAGAATCCATAGAAAACCATAGGAATGTTAAAAACCAGAAATCTTTTGAGAAATTTTTTGGTATCTGCTTAAGTGATGCTCTCATGAGTCCACTGTCATTCAAAGTGTGTTTTTATAGGAATGAGAGAAAAGTTCTCAGAGAAGCATTTGAGAGCATATATTTGAAGAGATGGCATTTTTAGGCATGCCTGAAAATCCTAGAAATCTACATTTCAGCCTCTCCCTCTAATCATGACTTGGCTGATAAACGTAATTTCATGTAACCTCTGTGAACAGCTCACCTCCATGCTTGAGTATTTCTGTTCTCATCAGTTCTACCAGCTGATTAAAAAGTCTAAATTCTCCTTTGTGATGGGAAGCAAACCTTTTGTTTCCAAACTTAGAACCTTTGAACATTGGGCTGGGGCAGCCTAAAGACATCAAATTTTAAATCTCCTCCCCTTTTAGGGGTCTTGGCAAGTTTAAGATGGCTGGTAGAAAAGAGTTAATTGTTAGAGCCAGAAAGAGAGCTGAAGCTCATCAAGCAGTCAGATCCAGATGCTTCCTATACAAGGCAGAAAGAGCGGCTGGTGAGTAGGGAAGGGAAGAAGCTGCCTTTATCTCAGGAGATGCAGCTGTCGTGTAAACACTGCGTGTGTAGTGCCATCTGCTTAATGCCTGAAGTTGCATTTGTATCACAGAATGGAAGAACCTTAATTTGAGGACTGTGTTTGCTCTCTAAAGAAAAAGTAAAGGGGAAGCAGCTCTTGTTCTTGGAAGCTGCGCTGTATGTTGCACCATTTAATTTTTAAGCTCCAAAGGAAGGAGGAAAAAAAAAAAAAATATGGATTCTGTATCAAATATAGAGACTCGGGAGAACAGCGTCATAAAGGTGAAAAATGACCCAGGGGAAAAAACAGTAGTGGCAATTCCCTGTGTTCAGCAGTGGTTTCCAAAGCTGCATAGAAAACCTCTGGAAAGACTCAGGCTGCCCAAGCAGTCTGACTGTCTGAGATGAGCACAGGTCGAAGTCTGAAAGTAAAAGGCAGTGTTGCGGGCTCTTCTTAATGCAGGAGCTGGATTTGAATACAGACTGCCTTTGCCCTCTTGCCAAAAGTTAGTTCCAGCTGGGTTCCAGACCTCATACTGGAACATTGCTATCTGCAAGCCTTATTCTGCATGCTACGGAAGCATTTCCCCTTTGTGGGAAGAACTACTGCGTCATTTCTTGGGTAAGTTAGTGCAGTCAGCTGTGGTACAAATTTAAGATTCACCAGCTATGCTAAACCAGCTCTGTGTGTTTTTACTTTGCCTTAGCAATGTCCATGCAGTTAGGAATAGCAGTCAGTGCTCTGTAAAGCCCTACTCTAGCTGACTCTGTGCCAACTTTCCAGACTAGAAAAGCCTGGAGAAGCAATTGTTCTTGTCAAATGCTGGAGAATTCAATATCTTTTAGGGCCACACTAGAGAGAATGATAAATCATCTCTGAAAAAAAGATTAGAAGCGAAGATGTTTACTGCTGTGTATTAAAGCATAGTAACATTTTAATGTTGTGTTGGAACCCAATTTAGAAAAATGCAGTCTCCTCATTTTGCCTCTGATATGTGAAAAAACCCCAGTATATTTATTACCTTGATTTGAAAGCAAGTTTAAGAAAGATTCCAAATGCTGTGTTAAATCTTTATTGATAAAAATTGTATGGTATTGTCTCTGAAACTCACTGGGAACCATTACTAATCCCTGCATTCAAGATATTGCATATGACAGCCCTGAAATTTAAAGCTGGGCAGTAATTTCTGAAAGGATAATACTCTGTCTTGTGCCCTAGCAAAGAATTGAGCTGAGGTGGAGAGGACAGTTATAACAGAGTTATACGGATAAAGCATCCAAAAGCTGGAATACGAACTGCCAGGAGCTAAAATGTGACATTAACATGTTTCTTCATTGGAAGAGGTAGTTTAGGGAGCCTTCCTGGAGAGCCGTGAGTAAGTGGCAGGATAGAAGTAGGTATGTGCTGAAACTGCATGCTTACTATAAACAAGTTGTAAACATGCAGAACAAAAGTAAAAGCTCTTCAAAAGACATTTTGTTTTTTAAGGCCAGTTCTTCAAAATTCATGGCATCTTAGCAAACTGGTGCTAAATGGTGGATGTAGGTTGATCTAAACCCAAATGCGGTGGCACAGCTCTAGATTATGTTCTATTATGTTCTCCCACTCGCCTTATTGAAGGTCTTTGTAATGGCCTCTTTCTCTAATATATACTTATTTATAATTTTCTGAAGATTTTAAGGATTAGCTCTAGCATGCACACCTCAGTTAAGATGGAAGTGCTATTAATTGTGTGTACTCTGGCTTGTGACTAGTGACTAATCTAGAAGGCTACTCTAATTTGCCTTGGTGTCCTGTAATCCCAGGCATCCCCCTCAGAATGATGATTAAAAAGGAGAATGGTAACACCTCATTCTCTCCCCTTCCTTTCTCTCTCCTTCCCAAGATATGCACAAGTACTGTGGTAAAAGATCTTTACACTCATACCTCCATGCAACACACCTCAGGGTTTCTGAGTTTGGGACTGTTTACAACAGTCCCTGACATCACTGTGATTAGACTAACCCTGTTCTTTACCCTCGTTTGGTAAACCTTACCCAAAGTTAGCAATTACATGTTTCTTTCAGCAGGTATACACACCCACACACCCTTAAATTATCTGGTGTAGATGCTCATTGAATTTTATTGTTACAGTTGAAAAGTCCCTTACATTCAGCTGAAAGAGAACAAATATTTCATGCAGAATGTTATAAAATTAGGGTCACGGGTCTCCATGTTAGTTGTCTTCTTTTGTAGTCAATGACACTATATCCCTCCTCAAAGCAAATGAACAAGGTCCAGCTTAAACCCAGCAATGTTTTCTGCTTCTACTATTTGTAATAGAAAGGCTAGCACAGAAACTCAATGCTCTGATATTTGGAAAGTCTCTAATTTTCAGCCTAGGTGTCTCACGGCGAGTATATAACTGTTCATTCATCTGCTAACATTGTCTTTCGTGCAGTTTGATTCCTACTGCGACAGCTTAACACCTGATGTACCACATAGAAAGCAACAATATTCTTTTAACTTTCATACTCAGAGGCTGCGTGTCAAGCTTTCTCAGTCTCCTGTCATAACTTAGGACACCTATTCTTATTGTAGTACTACTTCTTCAACACTGCACTTTGTACTTTTAAAATTGATCCAGCACTTCTCAGGCAATATCATCCTCCTCTTCTGGGGGTGATACTCTGCTTTCCTGTGTATTTGACAGTTTTGAATCATCAAGTCATTTCATTGCCATTCTCCTGCTTTTCGTGCTTGAGTTACCAATGACAATTTTACATGGGATTGGTTCACAAAATGGAGCCTTGAGAAACTCCACTATTAATCTCCTTTCTGCCCAATGCTTTGCATTTCAGTATAACCCACCATCGTTTCTCTTTCTTGTGGAACCTTACTTGGTTAACTGTTCTTCCACTTCTTCCATCTCTCTAGTTAGGCTAAGACTTAAAAATAGTTAATCACCTCCCACATGTCATATCACAAGCTTTAGCACAGCACAGGTATATCTAACACACCAGCACCATTCTTAAACCTAACAAAATTTGTGGTTTAGTATAAAAATCTCTCTGTTGACAGAAAATTGAGACTAGACAGATAAATAGGCCTATGCTTACAGGATGCATGTGAAGGTGACTTTAATGACCAGAGTGAGAGAAGAATTTAGTGTTTTCTCAGTTCTGTTTTTTTGTGGATTTTTTTCTCCTTCCCCTAATATATTAAAACTATCTGCTTTCACAGGTAGAGGCACCTGGCTAGAAACTTACTCTGCCCTACTCTTTAATTAAGGCAATTAGTTTTCCTGGGTGGGGCCAAATTAATAAGTACTCTGGTCTGCCAGCTTGTATCTAGCCTCCTAGGAAGCAGAGCTACCTCTTCAGAGTACTGCCAAATTGAGGTAAGTTTAAACAACAACATGAAAGATGGTTGTTAAAGGGAGAAGGATGTGAGAGGGTGAGTAACATACAGGCTGTGGTGTGGCACCTGTTTTGTGGTTTCTTATTTCTTGTCTGCCACACGTGCATGTAAACCTACTTGTAGAATGCTTTGCTTTTTAAAGGCAGTGTAACTTCAAAGCCATTTGCATTTTTCCTGTAGTTTATATTCCCATTGTAACTGTGTTATTCCATAACTTATGTTTGAAAGCAACTGTTGTTGTAAAGAAACTCGTGATTTTTCTCGGTTGTGGTTGGAATTTTGGTATTGCTAACCTCAAGCGTTTGATTTTTTTCATAAGGCAGCCTAATGATTTTCCTTTGAAGGCTTGTGATCCCTTATTTTAAAGTAACTAGATTTATATTTTATTACAGAACTTGGTTTGTTGGCAGATTTAGTCAAATGTTCTGAGCGTACCTTTGATGGGTTGAACAGGATAAAAGAGTTTCACAGCTGTCTTTGTAGAGGATAAAGGGCAGAGGCTCAGCTTCATTTTTATTCATGAGGTTTCTGTGATAAGAAATGAGGTTCTAATCCTGAAACTGGAGTGAGCAGAGGGAACCATTTTGGTTGTGGAGTTTCTCACTGAAATCTGTAACCAGGTGAGAGGAATGACAAAAAAATGAGGGTTTTGTTTCCCAAGCTTCCCAACTTTTGTTCTTTTGATGTTATAGGCAAACCCCTAATGTTTCCCATAATAGAGTAGCTACTGACTTTGAGGTATGAAGGGAGCATTATTAAAATATAGAATAAATATTTTTGAATAATAAAACCTGAAAAATCTGGAGAATGTACAGAGATGTGAATGAAAGATTTTAAGCCTGTGCAGTTAGGATCTGTATCTCAGAATTTTTCCTTAATGAAGGTTAAGCAATTGTACATAGTTCATGCGCTGTGTGGCTGAATTACCTCTGGAGTAAGAATTACTCTGTACTTGAAGTCTGAAAAATGGCAACATTTGGTAGAAACAGCTTTCACCTTGTATCCTCGTATCAGGATTTCCCACCAGAAATGGGGAAGTGGGATGATTACCTGCGGGTTACACAGGCAATCAGAGTATGAATGCTGTGTGTTGGTTCTGAGATGAAAAAAAACTTCAGGCAGATTTCATCATTTAGGAATTAGTCACTGCATTATTTTACATTCTAACTGTGACTCGGGGAAAATATTCTTAGAGCTGTTCTATTCCAAAGCTTTTGAGTCTAAAGCCCTATGGATTTCCTTGTTCCCCGTTTGTTAAATGTACACAAGTCTGCACCATTTGCATCAAACTTGCATTTTTCTAGAAAAATCCTGCTAAATATGCAGTTTTAGTAATGAACATTGGTATCTCAAATGGGTTTATGGGGCAAAGTTTTGGGAAGGGGGAGCAGGGGCAGAGAGGCTACAGGTTTGGCCTCTGGGAGGGGTTGGGGCTGCTCAGTGCTGAACACAACTGGTTCCAGCCAGCTCTAAACTGGACCCACCTGGGGACACAGCTGAGCTCCTTAGCGAAGGAGGAGGTGCCTCTGTGAAAATGCATTTAAGAAAGGGCAGAAAACACAGGATGGGGAAAGGAAGAGGGAACATCAAAGTTGGAAGATGCGCTCCATGGTGGAGAAGGCAAGTCCACCCACCCAGAAGGACTGCAGGTGGTGGATAAGCTCACCCCAGAGTAGATATTTCCCAGAGGAACTGCAGCCTGTGGATGAGGCCACATGGGAACAGGTACACCCCTGGGTGGAAGCTGAGCCTGGGAAAGGGGGTGGAAAGGTGTTTTTTCCAAGCTGTATAAATGTCTGGTTTGTGGTTTTTTTTTTTGTTTGCCACTACCCATATCAGTAACTAAATATTTATTGTAATTTGCAAGAAATTAATTTCCCCAAGATGAGTCTGTTTAGCCCATGAACAGTAACTGGTAAGTCTTTGTCAACCCATGAGCTTTCTTGCTCCTCTTCTTCCTATTTTCTATCCCCATCCCACAAAGAAAGAAACTGAGTGACCGAGTATAGCTTTGAGCTTTGCTCTAGTGTTGATCGAGGCCAGTTCAATTCTAGGTCCTGCTGGGCAAAAGGGGAGGTGTGCCTTTCATCATCCATCTCTGCTAGAGTAACAACCGAGCAGTGGTCTCTTAATAGCGCAGTATGCTTCCTCTAACTTAGTTTAGAACAATAGTTTGAGTTTCCCTGAAGTCACACAAAAAATATATCCTAGAAATGAAAAGTTATTTCTCATCAGTGAGAGAATCAATATACATAAGGGAAAACATCAAAAAGACTATAAGTTTTCAGTAGCTGTGAATAATTACTCACTTCCAATTAACTTGGAAATTATTTCAAAATGAAGCCACAAACCATGACTTCTGTGATAACCAGTAAAGCTGCTGGTGTGACTAGGTAACACACAACCTATATGATATTAACTACTTAATCAAGCTTTGCCTTTACAACAGAGATGATGATTTGCTTTGTAATATGCAGCTTTTTTCTTTGACTCCTGATGTAGTCCCTCCACCAGTTATTTTGCTGTACTAAGGCGACTTTGTGGTCTGTATTTTATTACTTGATAGAACATTAATTTAAAAAGGTTAATAAACTGCAGATGAATTCAGTAATTGGTTCATTGAATAGCCTGAACACTTCTACTTACTGGGGGCTTCAGTATTGCTAGGGATATTCATGCAGCATTTGTACAATGCCCGTTTCTCCGAACATGAATAAACTTTTATGAAAAGCAAAGCTGAGCAAGAAAAATGTCCATGCTCTGCTATTAACTTGGGACAGGCTTAGTATGTTGCCTCTCTGTGCAGTCATGAAATATGAATGTAAGGTAGAGAGGTGAGTCCCAGAATAGAAAGCAGCATGGGGCCATCCTGATGCTTCCTCGCCCTATGAAAACTTATGGTCAAAAATGTGGTATTTTTGCTGTGCTTGTAAGAACAGGAAGTTGCTTAGATGCTGAATGTTTGTGGGTTTCTAGCTGTAGTCTTTTTCTTTCTCTGTAATTTCTGTGATGATCAGAGTTTTATCTACCATCCAGAACTTTCAGGGCTAGCTAAAGAAACTCTAGTTGCTTAGCAATTTCAACTGCTTTGTCAGTGTTAACTGCCTTACTCTGACAAGTTTTGTCTGAGATGCCAAATTCAGTCTGATCTTATCTGAAAACATACCCTTTTCTTCTTCCTCCCCACTTCCCCAAAACACAATTGGCTCAGCCTTGGTTTATCCATTTCTATGCTCCTTTTTAATGCTTGGCATCTGCAACTATACTCATGTGTTTCATTTTTGCATGGAGTGTTGTATTCTATTTTCTGTAGTAATTTCATAATTAGTTTCCTCTGCTGGAGTTAACTGAGAGCTATTAAGCATATCAAGCACCGCAGAACTAGAAACTGTCCAAAAGAATGGTGCTGGCTGTATTCCTTTTTGCTGGTAACTGGGTTGTGGTTTTTTTTCCATGAAAAAAGTACTGAGGAAAGGATTTAGCCCTTTTTGTTTTCCAAAGAGTTCATAATGACAAGGCTTTTAATATTGGAATGCATTCTCTGCTCAAGGCTTTTTTGTTTACTGTATTCATGACACCATATGCTGTTCAAAAAATTGCTGAGGCAAGTGCTTAATAGAGAATGTTTCATTCGTTGTCTAGTCTTGATGGAGAACTGTGGTGTTACCTGATCTATTTGTGGAGACAAATGCTTCCAACCTGGTTTGGATTTTGTAGAGACACATTATTATTATTATTATTTATATACTTATTTAGTGTGTCTTTAAGATAAAATACTTAAACGCTCCAAAGTGTAAGCACTCTTCTCCAACAGTGAACACCTTTGCTGCTTGACTAAATTTCTCAAAGTGGCTGTAGCAGGTATACACCTGCTACATAGATGTGTACGTATATAAGGTATTCTTCTAGACAGGGAAAGATTTAGTTCTGACTCTCCTTAGCTTGAGGGGGAAATTGGCTAATACATTAATTCAGTGTTTGGGAGGGCCAGGTTTAATGAGCCTGCTTCTGTCTCCCTGTCCGTAGAGAATCTGGAGGACTGCCTTAAGTGGCTTGTTTTGTTTTGAGGTGGAGAGAGAAAGTGAGTGTGCAAGTACAAGTAAATTAGTTTCAGCACAGCATTGAAACAGTTTTCTTTTTTATTCCCTTTCTCCCCACCCCCGTTTTATTTTTAGCTAGCATCATTCCCTAATCGACCATTTGCCTGGTTGTATGGGACCAGTTAAGAGGCTGATGTGAATACAATTACAAGCTCTGCCCGTGGAAGAAATGTTTGTGGAATGACAATATCAGTGTTATGACATATGAAAAAAATGGGAATCTGACACTTGTGCCATAGAGAACTTGAACACTTGATACAGGGTTGCTGAGTCTAAAAGTCAGGGGTAGTAATGCATCTTCTGTTCCTAAAGGTTTAAAGTTCCTACAGAAGTATCTAGGACAGCAAGGAATTTTCCCCATGGTGGTTAATCCCTTGGGATACTAGACTGTATTTTTTTGGTTATGTTTTGTTTTCTTTTTTCCCCCTGACCGATCATTTGTACTCAATTTCTTCTCATCCAAAAAGCTAAAATTTCACTGTTTTCCTGTAAGGCACTAAGTACTGCTTGAAGAACGTGGCAAGTATTTCACACAGCAAAGGGTGATGACAGCATGATGATGATGTTAAACATTTGGGCACATAGTTATTTAGGATTTCACAGGACAAGGTTAATCTGACTTTAAGCCAATCCTGTAAATGGGGATTAGCATCTCGTAAATTCTTACTGCTATGATCATATGGCAGTTGCATCCAAACTGGGCACCTAAGGGAAAAAGTTTAGTCTTGTGGTACCTCAAGGGCCCTCAAATTGAGTTTACCTTTCTGAAAATTTCTTAAATTTTTCTGAAGTATTATTTCTACTGGTGGGGCATACTGCCAGGAGTCTTCTGTTTGATAAATAAAACTAAGAGTTCTCCAACCACAGAATGTAGTGTAGTGTTACTATCTGGGCCAAAAGCAGAGGATTCCTCCAAAATACTTATTTTAAAAAATAAAATAAAAAGTCAAATGCTCTGAGTTGGAGGAAAAAAAATTGCTTATGCAAAATTACATTTGGAAATCAGATATGTTGGGAACTTGTTAGTTCTTAAGAAGGATGTGCCAATTAATTTTCTTTTAAGAAGAAACTTGCCCTTTCTTGGAATTAAGCAAATCCTTCCTGCAGCTTTTCTTCATCAACTAAAACCTCTCTGATTTGACCTCCTATCTCACCATAAATAACAGCGAAGAGGGTTCAGTGAGTCAGAGAATGACTTTATGAATGTGCATTTCTGTTTGATAGTCCTATTTTATCAGACTACCATTAAAAACAAAACAATAAAAAAGCCTGTCAGCCTGGCTGTCTCCACAGCTGTCTGTATGCCTTTCCCAGCAGTGCTGGCTGTCAAGCTCATTATTCTTCCTCCAAGTTGGTTTGACCCATTCTCGTGCACTTTTGCTAGGCTGATGATGTTTGTGGGATCTTGTCTCTTGGGAAATACATTTAGAAGGATAAGTTAATTTTGCTTCTCTCCAGTAAGCAGTTCTGCCTGACTTCTCCAGGGCCAGTATGTCTGGGTAGTCTAAATTGCTTATCCCGTAAGCAGTAAGGTTTGCAAGA
>NW_009258797.1:364663-382970 GCF_000687185.1 Egretta garzetta
GGTGAGTACTCAGGAGCCTAGGAACCACTGAGAACAGCTAAATCAAGAAAAGAAGGCTAGAAGACCTACTACTGTCCTTGGTTTAAAAAAGGAAAAATTAAAAGATCTCCACAGCTATTCCAACAAATATGTAGGCTTGAGGAGAGGGATTTACAGTGTCAGCATGCTAACACAAGTCAGTGTGGAAGTGAGATTTTAATATGTATATAATTACTACACATGAGTATAGCAATTGGAGAAGGTTAGTGCTGCCTCGCATGCTGTGTGATTAGGGATCAGCGCTAAACACCTACAGTTAAGGAATGAAGGTCAGATTTTTGGAGCTGCTTACAGTCAAATGCCATTCATTGCGGCCAAAACTACATGAATTACTAGGTTTAAGGGTTTTATTTGTGATTTGTTTTCTGAATTAAAACGAGAAAGGAAATCCCTTCTTTTAGTCACTGACAGAGGAATGCACATACAGAGCATGGGTCTCTGGGGAAGGAGAAAGTAAAGATTGATCGTACTTCCATGTTTTTAAGACAAGTCATGGACTAGAGACTGATAAGTTGGAAGCTCTCTTCTGAAAGTATGTGCCCAGGAAAAATGTTAGTAAGCAAGCTTTTTTTTTTGCTAACTGATTTAGGCTTGTAGCTGCAGAGTGTACTCCTTGCCAATCATTCTGGATGATCCTAGTAGAATACATGGTACTGTAGTAAATTTGAAAGGTAAAATAACTTTTAAAGTAGAAGTTAAAAATACTCAACTTTGGGTGGAGGGAAGTCTTTACTTCTTAGCTATAAAGTTATTACTGATTAAAGGCAGATCTTTTTTACCTATATTAGAATATGAAGTGTCCATTGACTTCAACTGTCTGATAAATTCTGATTTAGTAACAGCTATAGCTTCTGATTTTTAACTATTCCTAGGAGGTTATAACTGTTCAGGGATACAGTTTAACTGTTTGAGAGAATGTCTTTATTACAAAACCTGAATGTCTCCATTTGTGGGCTAGTAATAAAGTGTGTATGGTCTGTGTTTGACTAGGTAAGGGAAATCCTTGTCTGGCAAGCAGAACTGAAAACTAAATGGTGTATCAATAAATGGCTCTTACTAATTGTACATTTAAAAAAAAAAAAAAGTCATTCAGCCCCCTAAATAAAAATAAATGGCCAATTGATTGAGCTTCAATATTTAATTAGTTTTTCCATAAACTTTAAAACCTCAGTAACATAAATCTTAGACATCCCTCTAGAAAAAAATATATATTCTGTTTTCATGAGGAGTGACATATTAATTGGCTGCAGACATCTTGTTGGACTAATGAGTAAAATAACCTAATAACTAATTGGAACTCCATTGAAATAAAGTCATTAGGAAAGTCGTATCATATCTAAGTAAATTAACTCCATTTTCTATCCTGAGTTATCTAGCTGTTGTGCTTTGATCACAGCTGAATTGGATCATTAACTAATTAAATGTGAAGCCAATTAATAACTGCAAACTCTTGTTTAAAGATACTTTTTTCCTCTTTCACAAGACATTTCAATAAGGATTCTTGGCTCTTTGAAAATTTTCTTCTGCAAATATTTCAGAATATGGGAATGACATAACTGATAAAACTTTGGTCAGGAACAGATCCTTTAGACAACAACTAGTTAGGGAATTGTCCAGGAAAACAAGATTTTTGTTGTGAAATACCTTTTTTTTTTTAATTTGTTTTAGTGCAAATGCCTTGCAAAACCATAACTCTTTCTTTTAAAAAAAAAAGAATAAAAAAATTATATATATCACAATGGCTTCCTAGCCATTCTCATGTTTGTTCTTTTGGAAAATCTAGGCTTTTAAAGTTTTAGGCAGCCTTTGTGGAAGGAGGTTGGGGTCATTGAGTTCTGGTGTGTCCTCTATGGCTTGAGTTCCCTACCATGGCAATGCTGTTGAGTTGAGCCAAGAGCTGGCGCTCACTGAACCTCTCAGGTCCCTGTCACAGGACGGATGATCTTGGGTATCTATTGATGGGTGAAGTTTCCCAGCTATTCTGTAGGGTTCTTGAAGCCTCTGTATTTCCAGATCCCCTGGTGTGGAACTGAGAGCTCTTATCTTGAATTTCTAATTTTTTTTTTTGTCTAAACTAAAATGGAATAAAGGAAGATAGGTGTATAGCTAGACTATGGGATAAAGGGGAATCCTTGTCTAATGGCTTTCTTCTATTATTTTAGTCTTTTTTTTAAAAAAAAAAAAAAAAGGCAAGCATTAAACCCCTTTGTTTATCTTCCTAGGGTTGATCAAGGCTCTGTTCTCTTAAACCAAAGCCCCATATTTTTAATCAACTGGTCGGTTTATACACCCTCCTAAGGTAGAGGAAAGGAAACAATGAAACGAGGGAAATGAATCCCTAATGGGAGCCTCCTGACAGCACTGTCTCTCGGCCTTTCTCTTCATGAAATAAGTATCTTCAGGGTGCCTAAACTGAAGCTACCCTTGCAAAGATACAAGCATGTCTTAGATGATCTGCAAGATTGTGGAAGCTTTAATTAAAAGCTTCTTTTGCTCAAAAGCTTTACAAGTTTCCAACACTTCACCTTCTCCTGCCTGATAGCATAACTTTGGTTTACCAATTAATCTTCTGGCTTTGTCGTGGTAAAATTTGCTTGCTATCCGCTCTCCCTCCAACTCTGAAGTAAACACATTTCCTATTTACTCCTAGTGAGTTGATATTGTATATGGTGGTAGATCTCTTTCCACATTTAGTGATGGAGATTGGCCAGATTTGGAAAAACATGTTCCGACCCTGTAGCACTGAATCTAGTGCCAAAATAGTGAACTACGTGAAAGAAGATATTAAATGCATGTTGCTGAAGGTTAAAAACATGAATCTCCATGTAAAATTAAAACCTTCATTAAGGGTTAATTTGTGCAGTGCAAGACAGACATATCACTTAACTACCATCTCATCTCAACATGAGTCATAAACGGCACTTAAGTGGTATGTAAGGTTTGTGCTGGCCCTCTGCCCACAGGTAGATTTTTCATTTAATTGTCAACATTACTTAATTGGTAGGTCAACAACTGTGGGTCTGATTCCATTATATTTGCTGACAAAATGCCAGAAATGGATGACTTGACAATGAGGTATGGGGAAAATTAAAGAAAACCCTCAAAACAAACACTTGTCCTGTGGCACTCCTTCTTCATGAAAAATTCTCTCTGCATGTTTTTTTGCTCCTCTTTTGAATTCCTTTGAAACGTTCCTTTAAAATAAATAAATCTGACATTATCACCTCTGTGAAGGTTTTAAATAGAGCTGTTATGAAGTAGGTAGGCAGTTAGGCTTTAACATATGTGAGAAGTAACCCACACTTAGCAGGAAAAAATATGTAATTTAATGAGAAAACACTCTTGTATGCCCAGTAAAACTTCTTTAGTATAAAATGCTTTAAGAGAATAAACTACAACTTAAGCTGGCACATATTTCTTCCATAACTCCAAAATAATTTCCCAAGGCAGCAATTTATGTTGCTTGTTTAAAATGCAGCATGAATGATTATGAGGCGACAAAGACTAACGAGACTTCATTGTTACTCAATTGGGACTTATAAGATTGTGCATTATGTGAAAGACTATTTAAAGGAAATACTGTTCAAGAAAATTGGAAAAAAATCAACGCAGTAAAGCTCATTAATTTTAAATCTGAATTAGCTATTAATTCACATGGTTCTGCTTTCAAAGTTGTGAGAACAAAATACTGTTATCTTGTTAATAAAACTGTTGGAATGATAAAATGTAAAGTTGAATTTATTTTGGCAAGAAATAATTATTTTTACTTCCATTTACTGTTGAGTAGCATTGTTTCCACAGCAGAGAAACTTATTACAATTGTATGCACTTATTTGGTGCCTGTCACTTCCTTCCTAAAAATATTACATAATTCTAAAAGGCCAGAAAGTATTTTTCCATCCACAAATACTCTATATAGTTATATTTGTGGGTTTTGTCTCAATTTATGAATTATAATTTTACTAATGCTATGTAACAACTCAAATTGTTAGCATTATAAAAGGCTTTGTGGGATGTTTCCTGTGGATTTATTTGTTTATTTTAAGCTTCATTCTTCTTAACAACTTTCTTGGCAATCTGACACGGCAACCTTTTTTCTTTTTTAACAGATTTATTTCCTATTAATCTTAAAATTTTGATATATTATTGTTGGCCTTCTCATAAGAGTAAGGGCATTGACACAAAAAACTGAACTAAATGTGTCTCCAGATAATTGTTGCCAATTTTGACTCCGTCTAATGTTCTGAAGTATAGATACTTTTGCCTGCCTTACTCTGTCATCTAATTCTATGAAATCACTTTCCTTTACAATTGGAATTAGATCTAAGTTGAAATTCTACTGCTACATGATGTTTCATCAGAAAAAATTAAAATAGATTTATTTTTTTTCCTCATAATAATTCTACTGGTAATTTTGCTACAGGATATTACTTCTGATTAAAACTAGAGGATGCAAAAGAATATCATCCCTTAATAGCCAATAACCTCGCAGTTTGAAATATAAACCACACTTGAAGTATAGGTAAACTTTGGTCAAGAGAAAACGGGGGGAAAAAAAGGAACTGTTACTGAAAATACTGCTGGCAAAAGGGGACACAACTCATTTCTCTGGTGTTTGTCTGGCTCACCCTTGTGATGCCCTCTCCCTGGGTGATACTGTTCATCTTTTAAGGAGCAGCATCAGGATGCTGGGTGAGGGTGTTGGGAATCCCTTCCTCAGTCTCATCTTTCTTGGGCTTATCAGGGCGTACCCTCCTCCCAGCACACATCCTCCTCCCTGGTGCCCAGGGGATGCCTGCACATTGTCCCAGCACCTCCCTGGGCACCCACGGGGCTGCTGGTGGTTCCTCAGGGATGGCCTGGAGGGGATCAGGCCTCTTCCATCCCCAGCTCTGCTGGAGCCAGTGCCGCCAGGGCAGCCATGATCACTTGCCCACTTAACAGCTATTATCACAGCTAAACCCAGCTGGGCCCATGGCAAGACCATCCCAGCCCTGAGACCTGGTACTGTTGGTTCTGTACTATGTCGGTCTACGGTCTTTTACTAGCAATGCCGAAAACTTTATTTACTGAGCTACAGCTGATTCTGAAGTCCAGCTTGGATGGTGCTTCCATGAGATGCGAGAGACCTTTGTTCAGACTCCAGCTTTGAATCTAAGTCTCCAAGCTATAAGTATTTTGCATTCTATTTTCTCTCTTTGTATGTGTGCACTATTGGTGCTACTCTGTTGCGGGACGAGGGGTGGTTTTAGGACTTTTGTTTTAAATATCTGTGGTATTTTAAGAATGGCAAATGTGTATTCTGGTGTTAGTGGCCTTTCATACGAATTATCTCAGTAACAGGGTTGTGATTAAAATCTCATCAAAATCACAGCTCCGAAAATATCGGTGTTGACTGTGCAACTGCTGGGAGTGGGAAAAAAAATTTGCATTTAATGAAACATTTTCTCCAAATATAATGTTGGACAAAAACCCTACAGAGGGGAGAGGAAAAGGGGATCTTCAATGCTATAGAATCTTCTATTTTTTACATTAAGCTTTCAGAACAAGACATTTTGGCTTTATTCTAACAGCTATTAATGTTAAATGATTCTTTTTTTTCCTGTTCGTTTTATGAAATGACTACACTGAAAAGATGAGATTCAGTTGTCCCCAGTGGACTCTTAAGAAGATATTTTGAATCATGAAAATCCTTTTCAGTTTGGAAAGGCCAATTTTCTGTATTCCAGTCCTGTGCAAAACAATTTTTGTCCTTATACAGTGCTTTAACTAGAAAATGCATACTGTAAATTTCTCAGAGATTAAACAATCCTAGGATATAATTTGAAAAAATTGTGTACAAATACAGATCTAAGAAAAACAGTTTTCAAAGCTCTTGGTATGTCTGAACAGCTCTTGAAGTGTACTTGGAATCTTCTCTTCTGGCAATTTGCAATTGCTTTCAGTATACCACACTTGTTGCATAAGGCAGTTTTAAACTTGAAGAGCACTAAGTAAGGAAAAAAATGTTATGCGTGTTCTGCATTTAGAAATAGCTTGTATTGGTCAGATCTGAATGTTGTCTGGAAACAGAATTATTTAGCTCCAGCATAGGTTGGAGTTGCTAATAGTACTTAGATGCACTGTGTTCTGGTTAGCTCAATTTTGGAATTCTTCTGTATTCTGTCACTACAAAAAGCACATAAAACCTAATGAAAGGACACAAAATTGAGGACTGTAGACAAACACGTTGGTAAACTATTTCCTACGCTTTCCTAGTTATATTAGTTGGGGGATTTTGCACTGGTTTTCTGCAATTAAGATTAAAAAAAGCTATAGACAGCATCAGCTGCCATAGCCAATTAAATGCAGCAATAATTACTTGTAAGAAAATAAATTCCACTCTACAGGAGTCAACCTCTCTGAAAAGCCTTCTATACTCTGTTATGGATTTTTGTTGTTGTTCTTCTTTCAGTCTTTTAATAAAAATGAGAACTGTTGGAAATACCACTCCTAGAAGTTAGCTCATTGCCATTGGATGTCTGAACTTCTTTGTAAGTCCATAGCACTCAGTTATCTTCTTGGTTATTCTCATGACCTGTCTGACATCCCGAATGAGTCATGACCAAAGGCAGGGAAACCTTCTTGTTTGACAGAGATGTTCTCTTAGGGCTCTGCCTCTGCAGGTAGGTTTGAAGTAGGATAACCCAGTGCCTGGCCCCCTTTCCTGGGATAATAAAGCTTGTTGAGGGAAAGCCGCGGTTTCCTCCACTTGACTTGGAGTTCCTGGTGTATCAATTAATTTCACCTTCCTTCTGTCTTGGAAGTCGAATCATAGCAACTTTTCAAAGTGGAGAAGAAAGTGTTGGTGAGATTACTGATGCCAAAGGACATAGAAAGTAGGGATTCAATTAACTTCTCAGTCTGATGAAGCAGAGATTTGTGTCTCTTTGTTTTTCAGTAGCGCATGTTAGCTGGCAACTATAGATGGGATTCAGTGGGAGAAATGTGTCTTTTGTGGTCAGTCTGCCCATGCACAGCAAATAATTCAGTTATGATACAAAAAGGAGCAGATGAGATGGTATGACTAGTTGAACTAGAAATTACCTGCACTTAAGGAGTCCTGAGTTTCAGATGTTGTTTCAAGGAGCTTGTATTCAGATAATAATTTAGTTATTGTTTAATGTAAAATACATAAGGCCTTTAAAACCGCAAATCTTAATGACTTGTGTTCGGTTTCCCTCAAAAAGGTTTGTTTTTCAACTTGGCTATAAACCTGTCAGTGAATGTGGTTTGGCTTTAAAAATAAATCATAGGACATGGAACTAAGTAGCGTTTCTTTTTCACTCACCTAGACAAACTATTTAATCATCTGCAGAGAATGGAAAATCTACAGACATCATTTATGCTGTACAAAATAGGGGGGATAAGTATGCAAATGGGAGAAGGCAAGGTAATAGATATGCAATCCACCTTTCACAGTTGGTACCAATGCCAGTAGAAAGCAGGAGCCCCATTATCTCTGTTCCATTGATGTGCTGGAATAATGGGAGGTCACACAGTTGCTGTTCTGTATTGTGGACACTGAGGTCCCCGTCATGCCCCATAACAACCACGTCTCTTGGCTCGCCCCTTAGTCACTTCCAGTCTCTCTGAAGTGACTTTCTGTGTTTGACTATGGAATGAGATCAGACATGACTTTCCTGGCATGCAAGGATTGTGGGAACTTTCTGATGCATTCATCCATCTGCCACCCATATCTAATTCTTATGTGGGATGCTCATCATGTTTTAAGTGAACACTTGATCTCTTTATGGAGTGGGAAGTGAGTTTTGCTGAAAGAAGAGTATTTGTCTAATGTCACTTTTGTTTTTATGACTTTAGCAGACTCATATAAGACATCTGTCCTTACAGAGAACTTGTCTAAAAATGGTATGGTTTTGCTGTTAGTCACTTCTTCGTCTGAGTTTCAGAGACTTCAGAACTACCTTCCATTCAGGAAAGGGGAAGAGGGTCTGTGGTTGCTTATGCGGTGCATTTTTAAAGGCTGTTTTTAAAGAAAGCATGGCAGAATAAAAAAATTCTTTAGGTCAAGAAGAAAAAAAATTACAGTACTTGATAAAATAATTGTGGCAGTAAAAGCTGCAAGAAAAGTGATCTTGTAAACAACAGTTCAAATATCAGAGCCTAGAACTAGAAAACTTTGTTCCACAAGAGATTGCTGTAAAAGGTAATGCATCCATCAGGTGGCTGGTGAAGGGTGGAAATATATGTGTTTCTCTGTCACAGCACTTGGAGTACTTATACTGAATAAAGCTGAAACCAGGAAACAAAAAAGACGCTAAATGGAATAGTTACTATTACTTGTAGCCAGTTAGCTGCAGCATTATCACTGATTTTATAAAAATAATTCTTTCTCAAGATGTCCACACAGATATTTAATTCTGACGTGTGCACAGATATAGAGAGATACGTGTATGTCCTAAATGCTCTCTGGTAACTTTCCACTCAAGCAGCAAGGTTGTTATTTATATTTACACAGTACCAAACTAGATAGGAGACAAAATGTTTAATACTGTCTGGTTTGTTGAGAAACACAGATCTTGGAAAGCACAGTATGAGTTGCGCCATCCTTTGTGTAGATCCCATCCTTCCGATTCTGCTGCAGCTGTTGACTTCATGGATGTGCTATGTTTAAAATCTATTGCTGAGTTATGTGTGTGTGCGTGTGTGTGTTAAGCAAAACTGTTTTCATTAGGAAAACTGCAGCACTGACTGTGGTGCCTGTACAACTGCTTCATAAATGTATTTGCTGATAAAATTGCACATTATGCTCTAACCAAAATGCGTTATTCTCCGTTGGAATAGGCTCTTTGAAATATTCAGACTGAACAGTCACATAATTTCATGTTTTTCCCACCTATGATGAATTGTTATTTATTAATAGTGTATATTTGTGTAAGTACTTCAGGTTTTTTTTAAGCTGTCATTTAGGGTTCTGAAAATGGGTGATTGAATTCAATATTTTGAGTGCCATAACAACTAAAATTTTCAAAGCAAAAATAGTATGTTCATAAACTCTTTGGACTTTGGAAAAAAAAATTAAAATGAAAACAAGCAAATGATTTTACAATGTAATGATTCTTATTTTCCTGTTCTGCTGATATAAAATGCCCACTAAGAGTAGTTTCATGTTACTTAGGTAACCTTTAGGTATTCCAGTGTATTTTATACACTGCACTACGTTAATTCCTTTTAAAAGGCTAATTAACATTATCATCAATGTCATAATTTCAAATGATTTAGACACATCATTATGTTTAGTTATTACAGAAAAAATCTTTTATCTCTGATGGCTATTAAACACTAGTTTTATGAAACTGCAATCACAGTTGTTTGGCATATTAGTAACACTTTATTTTAATCATTTTAATAGCACTGATTGTAATAAACTCATTTGGGATTCATGTAGAACTAACATTTATTTCCATAAAGCGTTTCACAGTAATTGAACAGTAGTTCAGTTATGAATGCTGGATTGCTGCCAGAATATTTCTTTCTTTCTTTCTTCTTCTGTTTCCTCACTGTTGATTTTGTAAACCCATCTTTCTGCTTCATTACCAATGAGATCATTAAATCTAAGGCCAGACTCTTAGCTAGCATAAATTGGACCTCAGTGGAACTATTCTGATTAACACTGAAGATCTGGATGTTAGTTTCTGCTGTATTTTAGTAAATCATGGACTTTTGAATCTCGGAGTCTTGTGATTAAGTAATTTTTTTTTTTTTTTGTAGACATGAAATGGCATATTTTTCCACATACAAATTGGAAAAAGAAAATAAAAATGTGTTTATGTATTGTCTAGGGGATCTGTTTCAGATTATATTTTACTGAAAATATCCCAAGTAAGACGATCTCAAGCATTCGTAAGACTGCTTTCATACTCAAAACACCTTTCATGATGGGGATTATTTCAGTAATAGTATTACTGTTCTATAATAATTAATTAAACAGTTGTTGAGACCTCCTTTGTCCTTTTGCCTGGGTTATTCACAAGAAAAGTATCAGTAAATTCTGACTTTGATTCAACAGTAATATAGATGTTTACAAGAACTGCTTATATGTTGTCTGATAGACAAATTACATTCTGCATGAGATGTTTATGACACCAGATAATACCTCTTGCAAATAGCTTTCAGGGGACCTCAGAGTTTCACAGGGAGACTTGCAAGAGCACACAGACTGAAAAATGGGTGCCATTTTAACAATACTAGTTATTTCACATGTAAATAATCTACTTGCATCTATTACATACAGTAAGTGGATTGGTGATTGTTCCACAGAGGTCATTAAAAAGGGATGGTTTTGGTCTATCAAAACATATTCACAGGCATGTTTTGTTGTGGTTTTTTTCAAGGTATAAAATGAAATACAGCTTTTCTACAACAATTTCTATAACAATTAAGTTCCTATTCCACATTTCTGAAAATGAAAAAAAGGGAAGGTGGAATTGAAAGCATTGGTTATCTGCATAAACCATGTGAAATACCCCAGCAGTGAAATTAAAAGATAGGAAAACAGTATGAAAGTGTCTGACATGAGCAGAGACTTGAAATTTACATGTTGTAGTAAATTCCCAAGCTTTTAATTTTTTTTCAGAGATGCATTATTTAGTAAACATTAAGCCACTAGAACTAATGAGACCTGTTGAACTTCAGGTTCATGCTAGCTGTCTGAACATAACCCACTTCCACAGTTCATCTGCCACTAAATATAAAAATATTAGACACTGTTTTAAATATTCTTTAAGTTTATCTTGAATATTTCACAATTTACTTGAACTAAACATTTGCAATAGACTTTCCAGAAGAACCAGGGACACCCTTGGTTTACAACTGGAAGTTCTGGAGTTTCCCAGTTACCAAAGAGCAGAAACCTTGGCTTGGTCTTGGGTATCAGTTAAATATCTGTTACAAAAATGTTTCATCTCATATAACATTTACTTACAAAATAGCAGCATTAAACAACTTATATTATTGTTGAACTTTTTTCCTCTCTTAAGCTAAAAATGAGAGATTTGAACAGTTGGATGAATCAGATCTTGGATTAAAAAGAAAAGTTGCAATCCTGTTATTCTCTAGCTTCAAATAAATCTGTTTTTTTGATAAGGTGGCTTTACCCTGTCCTTCAGTAAATGGAGCAAGAGGAAATAATAATTTCCTATTAAAAAGTAGAAAATCTACTTTCTTCTCAAAATGTTTGCAACTGTGTTTTGAGTCCTGGGGAGGTTTGGTGGTGGTGGATTGTTCCCCTGCTCTCCCTCCCTCCCTCCACCGTGTTCCCCCCTCCCTCCCCAAACAAAAAATAACTGACCTAGTCAAATAAGAGGTACACAAATGGAAGCAAAAGTTTGGACAGGTAAATGAACTTAAAGGAATACTCTGTTCAAAACCTATGTAATAGAGTCATTACGGAATTAATAAAATGGCCAGCAAGAAAGGACATTTACTAGTACTGAGGACATTTTTGACTGAATTAAAAGAAAATCATACATGGAGATCAGAAAAAAGGCCTCATTGCCTCAAGTTAAACTTCCAAAACAAAAATCCACATTGAAAACCAAATTTGTTAGTCCTAGTGAATCTACCTCTTTGCTATGGTTGTGGTGTTTATAGCCTGGGAGGTTTTTTGTTTCCTTTTATTGCTCTTATGGGAGTATTTGCCTGCACGTTTGTTAGTACTTCAGTTTGGAGAAAGTGTGTTTTGAAGCAGTATCCTCTGGCTGGTTTTGCCTTATACAGAGCATATGAACTAGATCTTTTTTGGAGAATGTCAGACTGGTAGCTCACCTAATGCCATCTGACCCCTAATGGAAATGTGAGGGTCCAAACCCACTGCTCCTTCAGCCAGCCTTGAACAGAGTGTGTCTTTGGGAAGCTCGGTCCATAAGACATGTAACCTAAAGTGAAACTCTGAACCTTTCGAAGTGGCGATGGTAACAGAGCACGCTCAGCACCATCTGCTTTGATCTACTTTGATCTACTCACCTCCTGTTCTGCTGAATTGCTAATGTCAGCCCAGCCTTTGTTAATAAAAGGGCTGAAAGTGTAGAATAGCAAAAGTGATTAGTGCTACTGGAGCAAAAGGCTTGTGTAGCCTTTTATTAAGAGTGAATAATATGACACCACTGAGTACTAATGGAGGGGAGAGCCCACAAATAACTGAGGCAAACACCGCAAAGGGAAGAAAAAAATTTTAGCAGGCGTAGGCACAGGCAACTGATGAAAGAAAAGGTCATTTAATATGGATATGAAGAAAATATTTGACAATGAATTTTGCTAGTATGTGTAATAAATATCCTAGAGCGATGCCAGCTGATAATCATTACAGATAGTCTGGTCTGGATAGTAATAAATATGAAGCAAGTCTTCACTGTCAAAGGGCAAGATGTGGGTTGCCATATTTCTCTGTAGTTTGATGGTCATGGAAAGGGTTAAAAATGTCTGACTGACTGAATTGATGCATTGGGAAGACCTCATGTGTCTTCAAATTAGTTAGACTTGTTTAATCTGACCACAGTTCTTAGCCCTTTAATATCAAGTTCTAGGAGAAATTAAAATGTTTTAGAGGTTTAAGATCATAAAGCTCCTTTGCCATAAAGATGACAACATAAAAAGTAATTAGAAAACTGTCAAATGAATATATGTCTTCTAAAGCTTTGATGCACTTAAAAGAACTAATTACAAAGAAAACTCCAGTGCTGAATGTAATGATTAGCGATATGCAAATCACGGATAAATTCAGGCAGACAAAGGTCCACAGAGACCAGAAGTTTGCCAAATGACTTGTAAATGTAGACCATGATGGTTTAATACGGTATGTGACCGTGTTTTCCTGGAGCTAATCTAGATAGTGGTCATTATGAAAAGGGCAATGGGAAACGCTAATGTTTGCTGCATCAGGATGAAGGCTACCCTCTTGCTTCAGCAGTTCCATACTCAGCAGTGTGCAAGAGCCTCTTACCGGTAAGATGCCATTTCTAACAACAGTTAAGTCACTGGGGTTTACAAAAATATTACAACTTTTTACAAATTTATAATCTGCCCATGCCCTCAATATATAAATAAAAGCTGCAAAGACATCAAAAAATGTGGCAGAAGTTTTGCATAGTTCTGCTGCAATTGTGCACCATTACATGTACCTCTGGACACTGTTATAATATATTCAAACATTAAATTTAGAGCTAAGATGGAACCCAAATGTTGTTCTGTTTACCAAAATGCAGAATAGGTGGTATTTTGGGGTAAAGGTTAGTGGGCACTTAATTAAGACAGTGAATTTTGATGTAAAGAGCTCTACTGAGAAGCACTAGCTTGAGTTACCTAAATAAGAGCCAGTGATGATTCTCAGTAGACATTGGTTTACTAAACTGTTTTATACAAGGAAACAAAAGCTTATTTTTGAGTCATTTTATGCTGGTCTGCTCTCAAAATGGCCTGCCTGCCTCCTTTCCTTCAAACTTGGCAAGCTCTACAACCATGGAGCTCTATTAAATTCAGGAAACGTCAATATTCAGAAATACAGCTGAGACCACAATACAGACACTGGAAAAATACTTGGTATTTTCATTCAGTGAGTAAAGCATATCTGATATGTTGTTATTTTGAAGCAGACATTTTGTAAAAAGTAGAATACCTGTTATCAGTGTAAGTCTTGCTTTTGATTCTTTAAGGAAAGTGCAAAGCTAAATTGCTATGATTGCAAAAGGGGTAATTTATTCCCCTTTCTTGTTCCTTGAAATAAATAAGCTCATGTCAATGGCAACAGAATAAAGCCCATGTGCAGAAATAGCTGGCAGGTCCTGTTTAGGTGATAAGCAAGTGTTCCTTTTTTCTGTTTTTAATAGTCAAATTGGAAGAGGCAGAACTCTGTTTTCTAATGGAAACTTTAATGTAGATACTGCATTTTAGTACAGATGTTCTCAGGCAGACTAGTTCGTACATGCAGCGCAGAGCTTTCCTGCTTTTGGTAAGAAAAATCTTTCCAATAATCTGTAATCAGCTGACAGTTCTTCTGTAAAATTGATATATTGTCATCTGCTTCCCAGCATGTGGAAGTAGACTTGATTTTTACCTATGTTTTTGGGGCATATGTTGAAATCAAAAGTGAGACTTAATTTTTTAATATTTAAATTACTTGTGTGTTATTCTCTTTCTGTATGTTTAACTCTGCATCAGTGAAGAAGCGGCAATAAAGTTCATAAATTCTCATCAGTCATTAAAGCAAAAGATGAAAAGTATGGGTCACTTGTTATCTTAATTAACACCTACCTGGTGTTTTCTAAATGAAGTGTCAAGAAGTAAAGGGCAAATTTGTGTTCAATTAATGCATTCGCAATATTTCTCCCATAACGCCTCCTAATCCCCTTTAGAAATTCTGTGTTCATGTGGGGAAGAAATAATTTTCCCTGATAAATATGCAATGTGATTTTTGGCATATTGTACTGATTTAGGGTCCTATTCTGTATCCCTTGTGAAGTCTAAGCATTCTCAATTTAACATAAAATAGGTCACATTACATATGGGAAAGGGAAGCACGTTTTATTTTCTGAATAATATTTAACCTGGTCAAATATATTCTGCAAGATGAATTGTATTATTTTCTGAATCAAAATCATCACTGTTAACCGAACTGTATAACAGATCTTTCTCGAGAATGTTTTATGTAATTAATAGAACAAGATCTCTAATTTAATGAACAGACCATAGTTCAGCATAATTACTGCTCAGTGCTATTCTTTGCAAAATAAAAACACATTACTGACATTATTATTTTTTAATATGCTTTAGTGATTAAATGGGATCTTAGCCATTGGGTTCCTTTTCCTTGTATTGAGGGTAAAAATTACATGCTTTGCTAGCTGTATACTCATGATACAAATCTAGCATATTGAGCTTCTCTGCTTAGATTCTTTGGCAGGCTATGATGAGCAACATGATAAAGCAGAAACTCTTTTGAGGGGTAATCTGAAGGATTTTTATAACTATGCTGGATATAAACAAAAAATTAGCAGATGGCCTCTGCTTTTGCATGTCTTATAAGAACTGTAGCAGCCTGGCTGTTTGGACAGTAGATCACTGTGGGTAAATCTTAACTGAAAATGGTGGTCTTACTTACGGGTATGTGAGATGCCTGTATGGAAATTATGATGTTCTTCATCCCTTTTGCTTTTACTAGATCAAGAATTCCTATTCCTGTACTTGCAACACCACTGTATTTTGGCACCTCTCTTTTCCTCCTGTTCCCTATCCTGACTGATATTCCTTCAGGCCTGTAATTGTGTTCTTTTTGTCAGCTGTTAGACACTTGGATGTCAGAGCCAAAGTATGGGCCTTAAAGTATACCTTATTTTAAAGTCTGTTATGCCCTTCTCCACACCCCCCCTTGCTATTGGATTTACTAATAAGTTGAATAATTGTGCCTAAGTAAAACCTATCAATTTGCATTTGACATGAGTGGAAAAATAGAGAATCACACCTCCAAAGGGTGTCCCTATGCTTAACTGTTTTAAGAGACATTTCCCCTTCACCCTCCCAAAAATGTGTAAAACCTTTTTGCCTTAGAGGAAAATTTACGAGGGACAGCAGTGGAAATCTGGAAGTAGAGATGGGCAGACTGACTAGGTTAACGATGCAGATAAGCAAATTGCCAACTCTGGTGTAGTTGAAGCAGGGCTTCTTAAACAGTTATCTCTACAGCATTGTTCAGGATTACACTCAAATATCATAGAAATCAATAGAAAGATTTTGAGGGAGATTTTTAACTGCCTCTGGTTAGGGACAGAAGTCATATGTACAGACTTTCCATTTTTTTCAGTAGTGAAACTGTCTTTGCATGTTGCAGAGAAGAGTCAGAGATCACTCGGATCTGATCTAGTAGTTAGTCTGAGTTCTAATCAAAAGTTTAGGTATGTAAAATATTTATTAAGTACAGATGGATTGGTGGTCAATACTCTATCATTTACTACACTTCAAGTTAGTATGGTTTACAAGCATTATTGCTTAAGCTTGCCATATGCATATCTTAAATGTTACATGCATGCAAAAAAGGTCACTTACCAACCCATCTATGTCTGGTGTCAGGTCAGGGATCTCTCAGCCTCCAGGGATAATCTTGAGAGGTGTCCGTGCTCACAGGAGGTCACCGCCATGCAGCCCACTGCTATGGAGGGAGAGCTCAACACGTCCTGATGGCTGCAGAAATTTATAGCATAAAGTGGTTGATTTGCAGTCAGATTTTCTGCTGTATTTATGCAATTTTGGCTGCTTATCAGCCCAGTCTCCAGCCAAACCATTTTTTTGGGGTTTGGTCCCAAGTTCTCACTGATAGCCTCACACAGTAGGATTAACTTTGATAAGGCCTACTTGCCGAGCATCTGCCTGGACCAAAGTTCATTTAGTTCAGATGGGAGGACTGCGTCTGTCACAATGTGCCAGTTCAATTCTGCATTTAAAATTGTGGAAGTTAGACTACTTTTTTTCTACAATGCTAGGATCTTGAATGTTCATGTTGTGTATTGCTATGGATGTATTCTTATAGGCAGCAGCGGTGCAAGGTGTGCAAAGAAGGTAGATCTGAATGGTTGTGCAGAGTGAGCTCAGATCTGCTAAGACTACAGGGTATGTTGTAACACTCTTCAGGAGAAGAAACAGGCTGAGTAACAGGTAGTCTCTAAGTTGAGCAAAATCTTACTTGAATGAAAGTAGGGGATTGTTCTGGGAGACAAATAGTTTCATAGTGTAGAGATTATCGCCAATTGCATTGGCTATTGCTGTTTTGTGAATAGCGACAGAGTTTAATCAATGAAACGGTTAACTTCTAGTTGTTAAACTAGCTAAAGCATGGTGTGAAAGGACTTCATAAAATTAAGCTATTTTAACAGCAAGTGCTTTGCTGGACTCTTGGGCTTCATGGTGTTTATCTAATCACCAGCAGTAAGAATATAGGAGGAGCTGAAGTTTTGGGTTACAGTTAGCTGTATATACAGAATGAGTTGGAAGCAGTGTCTTTCAGTCAGGCAGAATGAAGAGGCAGCTGGAGCAAGCACTTGGGGAAACATGGGTATAAGCAAGTCACAGGAGGTATTACCCATTACTTTTAAACTGCCTATACTCCTAAACCCCTACGTGAGAATGACTGTAACCTGTTACAGGAAATACTAGATGTTTCACAGTGGCTTCAGCAAGATAAAAATAGTATGTTTTATTACTAATACAAGATTATTGATCTAAACAACTAAAACAGTTGTATTCACAACCTCTTCCGGCTTGGCAAGATTAAGACAATGTAAGGATCCTATTGTGTGAAAACAGTTTTCGAAACAGCTTGTGAGAACACTGTCGTAGCTTTGATTAAAAACAGCAGATAATCTGGTTTATGTATGGATTTGTAAACTACACTCATTGGTTACTAGGTACAGCACAGAATTAGATACTGAAGTGCACTATTCGTTAATGTGGCACCTGTGGTTTTTCTACTATCGCAACAGCCAGGGCTGTAGCATTGTCAGACACTGATTTTCCCAAGTACCTTAAAATTGTACAGTATCAATACAGGCTGACCTCTCGCATGCCTTAGTTGACACTAGAACAACTTTCAAACTAAGAACTAATTGACTATGAATTTGATCACTTCTTCAGCTAGCAAAGACTGTGTGTTATCTCATAGATGGAAGATAAACCATCATGTTTATCTACCTGAAGTTCAGTACTACATATTATTTTCAGAATTAAACCCCCAGCCTTATTGTTGCGGAGCAGTGCATCGACATGACAGCTACATCGGGCAACGTATTGCACGTACAACTCTTTGGCAGGCAGTTAAATCACGTCCGAACGTCCCCAGCACTCAGAAGCTGCTGTTCATGAGCTGACATTGCCACAGAAGGGCAGAGATCCTGGGCGGTCAGTTGCACCAGGAGGCTCAGGGAGATTGCTGGCAGGTTCCTCTTAAGCCGCTTTGTGCCTCTGTTCTTTCGGAGCTGTGCATGAGCTGAGAAAGGAGAGCAAAGAAAAGGTGTTTACAAATACGGTGCTATGAGGAATTAAAGGGGAGAAAGGAAGGGGATCGTTGTTGGGGCTGACCCTTAGCTCTGGTATGCAGCCTAAGGAAGACGGTGGATGACAGCTTTGGAGAGCTTAGCGGGGGTGAAGGGGGTGTCTCTTCCGCGTGGAGCGTCTGACAGGAGGTGGTGGCGGTCCCCAGCGACGGCCGGTAAAGCACAGCCGG
>NW_009258797.1:383124-401041 GCF_000687185.1 Egretta garzetta
CCCCGAGAGGAAGCGAGCCCCGGGCCGGTGAGGCGCATCGTGCCGTCCGTCAGGCTAGGGGGTTAAAGGCAGTAGGGGAAGCCGAGCCATTTAAAGTCATCAAAAGGCGATCCAGTTGGAAAAGTACAACGCTAGGTGGATCAGAATAACCCACCGAGGGGGAGAGGGAGTAACAGCCGGCGGGACGGGGCTCTGCCTGTTGTAGGGTGATATTTTTACCTGGTGAAGTTTTGGCAAAAAAGGGGAGCCCTTCAGCGCTGGTATCTCCTTCCCGACAGAAGAAGGGGAGGGGAGGGGGGGTGTGTGTGATTGCAAGCCCGCACCTTCAGCGGTCCGGGGCGTTTTCTGAACGGCACCAGTGCTGTGGAGCGGCGGCTGCGATACCTGGGCTGAAGTGGCACAAATTACTGCCCCAAAACGGGCGGCCGCCGAGCTGAGGGAGAGAGGCGTTTCCAGCGGAGTTTCCAGACTTTGGGGTGAGGTGGATAAAATTCCCGGGGGTTTATCGCAAGGGCTTTGATGCTGAGCTTCAAATCAAGACCTAGAAATTAAGCATTCCGTGTTGAGAGAGAATAAAATGCCGTTCTGAACGTAGTAAATAGAACGGACTTGGGCCCTCCATAAGGCATTACAAGTTTTTTGGGAGCAGTGTTTTCGTTAGTTGGAGGTGTTACTGTTTGGAAGAGGAGGAAAAAAGGGTCTCTCTCAGGTTTTTGAACTGCACTGAGTCGCTAATCCCACCTAGTAAGAAGTGGGGAATCCATTTGTGTAGTATGAGTTTTGTGTCCCTAATTAATGTTGTAAAAAGCATCCTTTTTGTAATCCTTATGCGTTTAAATTTCATTAAGTACAAACAAATGAGACTCAGAGGAGGTTCTGATCGTTCTCGTTAGTTTACACATTATGAAAATAATTTATCGTTTATAGTAAATAGCTAAAGAAGAAATTAGTTTTTTTAATTTAAGTTTGCCTGGAATAAATGATTAAACGGTGATTGAGCAGATTGAAGCTTTTTAGTGATACGGTTGAAGCTTTTTAGCAATACAGTTCTTGGAAGATGGTAGCAAAATGAAGCCACTTTGGGTTTTATGAAGTTTCACCAGAGATAAACATTTCAAGTTGTTCATAAATTGCTGCCTATTAAAATTGACCTGAGTGTTAACTCTTTTACAGGAGACTACTTTTGTTAGGAGTACTGCATATGGCCCTAGAATGCTAAATGACTGGACTATGGCAGATTAAGGAACTGATTGCTCTTGTTTTAAATTGTTTATTGACCTTTGACATGCTGAAATATGACATCCACCACAATATTACAGCTGGGAAGAAAATGAGTAATACTTTTGCTTTTGATATGTTTTGAATTCAGTAATATAGTTTCTGCTCTGTTTGAGCAAATGTGTGCTCAAACATTAATTTTTGAGTGCTTACTTAACATAGGCTAACTAAAGTAGCTTAGCCTCAGCTTTTCTTGGGACTTGTAGGAACCAGCTGCCATAGTCTCACTGTGCTCTTGGTAAATCTGAGTCGTGCCTAGATCAGAGGAAAAAAGTATAGAGAGGAAGAATGTGGTTACACCTAGGAATATGCATTCATAATAGTCACTTAAGAAGTTATGTGATTCCCTCCCCCCCACCTTTTTTTTTTTTTTTTTTTTTTTAATTTTTTAGATTACAGTCTGTTCATTATTGGCCAAAGGCCAATGGAAAAATTATTTTATTGGGCTGTTTACCTGTCTGACTTGGAATCAGTAAAGTTAAAAACATAGAGGACTGCTTTACTTCTGGTTCAAACTTATCCTTTTCCTCTGTGCAATCTGAATGTGAGTGAGACAAGCTAAAGAATGAGTTTACAGGTGTAGTCTATACACGAGTTACTTCTAATATCCACGTGCAGGGCGGCGGTGCTGTTGCTACAGAAATTATGGTGTGGAAGGTGGGAGGAATGAGATGCTGAACCTTGACCTGTAGTACGGTCAAAATAGCTGGTGTGGTATAGATAGCAAGGTTTTATATCTTACCTGGTTATGCTGCAGTGTTAGAAATGGTTTTGGTAAATCTGACTATTGTTATTCATCTTGAAAGTTAACATGAGGATTCAGGAAGAGAATGTTGTGTAATACTCCAGCGTCGTTTCACATAGCTTGAGTAGTTGTTACATTTTTGTATTTAAAAATAATTGCTTTTGTTTTGAGGGAAGTCGTAAGGAAAGGTGTTCTCCTCCCCAGTTCCGATTAGTAGTTAGTTGTCCCTGGCTGCATGACCTACCGAGAGGCTTTCTTGCGTCGTGCAGGTGACCTATTATCTGAACCAGCAATACAATGGAACTCGATCGGCTTCGGAATTGTTCTTGCCTGAGGCTTGAATTTGAATGCATCTAAGGAACGCATCGCTGTCACTCCCTTGATTTGTTTTGATTTGCATTTGATATATTTTGGAATATATACTAGGAGAATGAGCTCCTTCATGGTGTCATAGCAGTGAGACACACATATGCAATTCCCTGTCTAATTAAACTGACCTTTTAATTGGAATTTAACTAATGCGTCTGCTTGTAACAAGCAAGTTAGGAAACTTACTTTTCCATTCATGCTTTGCCTGCAGAGCTACGTGTTGGAGTTTGTAACTAAAATTAAGCAGATTGTGTGTAAATCTGTATGTAGGAAATATTTTTCAATTATCACTTGTCCAAGTAGGGTACTGAAAAACGTAGAATAGCTTTGGGAGAAAAAAGTGAAATGCAAAAGGAAGGGAAAGTGCCAAAACAATTTTTTTAAAGCTTTAAGTCAAAACAGGCAAATGAGTATAAGCAATCAGTATTGGTCTTAAAATTTTGTAATAGACAGTAATGTCTAAACTTGCAAGGTAGGCTTAAGGCTTGAGATCAGAGGTCTCCTGCACTGGATTGTGGTTTTCACATGGGACTTACTGCTGGTTTATATAGTAAGCATCACTTCAGTGCTGTGCTTGATACGATCCATGCCATTTGCTGACTTGGAAGATGCTGGTGTGAAGTTACCTACATTAACTTTACAGTGACTTTGGAAATATGTTAGAGGGAGCGGAATTGGCTGCTTACTTGGAATTTAGTTAGGGTATATGGCAGACGTGCTGAGAAAAGACTCTACTGCAAATTTCAAGTTTCTATTCCTGAATCAAGTTGCTCAGAAAGATTAATGAAGGCTCTACTGCTTTTTAGCACTAAATGGGACCCAGAATATTAATCTTCATTCTTTTTTCCATTTGTACTTCAAAACAGTGGCAGTAAATGAAACTAAACAGTCAAAGAGGGATAAAGAAATGGGTAAGGTATTTCCAAACTATGTAAAGGCATCTCTACTTGTATGTATGAGACCTGTGAGAGATGCTTTAGTCCGGTACAAAAAGAATAAGGAGAAGATCAGGAGAGTGACAAATGGAGTGATGACAGGTCTAACTTGGTTCATTTGATTTTAAATAAAACAGTTTTTTAAAAGTTCTGTTGCTGTTTATGTCACCTTTTTCTTTCTTACCAAGGTATGTATCTTTTTAGGCCAAGTGTCAGTGGGGTTTCTTTAGTAATTGCTTCTTTTTTTCTTTTTGTCATTGAATAATAGCTTAATTACCATAGTAAATCTCCATCTTAACTGCTCAGTAAACAAATTAGACCTCTCCTTAGGCAGTTTTTTTTCTCTTCTAGTTTCATCCCTTTTGTTCAGATTCCTTAATTTTTGAATAATATAATTTTGTGTTATGAACAGGTCAGTCCCTTTTTAATTTGACATTACCCTTTGTGTTCTGCTTCATTTCTCCTGTGCATAATGGAGTGTTTGTCACTTCTGCACAGGGGACGGGGCTTTAATGAATTGCACAGGGTGTGCTCTAATTAACAGTAATGCATTCTGTACATTTTTTAATTAAGTCTGTAGAACTCCCTCATCTAAGGTGGATAATTGTTTCCTGAATTATATACCCTTCTGTTTTTATCAGTTTGCCTAATCTTAAAATTTAAAGTCATTGTCACTTGTGTGACAGTGGATGTATATTCTTTAATCAGCATATAATATTCAGTATCATCTGCTGCTTCAGAAATAACTGACTGATGTAAAAAAAAGAAAAAATTAAAAAAAATACATAGGGTATAATATAGACCCAGAAAAGATTTCAGAAAAATGTCCAAATGATTGATCAAAACACGGATGCCATTTTTCATTGTATTTTCAAATTGAAAAAGCCATTAAAAATATATCCTTGGCCTATTTAATTCGTAATTTCAAGATAGGTTAAATTCATCACTGTGCAGAGGGTCAGTGAAAGTCCAGGAATAAATTAAATCCAATTTAAGCCCTTTGGGCCTGATTCAAAGCTCTTTGAAGTCACTGGGATATTTTTCTTTTGAGTTCAGCACAAATAATAGTAATTAATAACTCACTCTAAGTACTTCCTGAGTGAAACAAATAATGAAATATGATTTTAAAACTTCAAGTTGGCTTGAATGTTTAAATGATAGAACAGTACTGGCCGACAGCTGAGGTCAGTCATTTATAGTCTGTTGTGGGGGAGACCAGAACAGCAAGTTCGGTGCAGCAGTTTTGGGAAGTGTGGGGGTCTGTAGTGCGCACAGAAACAACATCAAAGGCTCGTTAGCATGGTTCTTGGTAGAAGGTGAGCTGTCAGCTCTGATTTTTAGCTGTTTGAAAGGCTTCTGTCACCTGTAAAAACCCTCATGGGTATTGAAGGCTGCAGCAAGCTTCCAGGAGCCTTCTTTTCAGTGTATGTTTCTAATCCTTGTAGTAATTAGTTGTTAAAGTAGAACTGGCTAAGGTGCCACTGAGTCCAATTCCTACTTGAACCAGCTATAGCATCTTATGGAAGCCAATTAATTGTGAATTTTTGTAATCCTGAAAGACAAGGGATAACGTAAAAACAGATGCGAATTCCTTCGCACATGTATGTGCATGTATGTATGTGTATATTTTATATTTGCTTGTATCTACACTTCTGTAAAAAATTAAATGAGCAAATCTAATGCATTAAACTGTGAAGAAATTGATGAAAAATCAATTGCAAAATCTCAGTCTGGTCTTGCTCTAATTTCTATAAAGCACTGAAAGAAAATTTAGACATCCCAATGTTGATAAGTTAGACCCAATCCGTTTCTTCTTATCAACACAAGAGAACTTATTGTAGTAAATTGATCCAGTAGTTTTAAATTAATACAAATTACTGGAATGATGAATCACCTGGAGTGTTGCAGTGAAATGAATTTTTACATTTAAATCCTCTCACTGGAAAAGCAGTTCAATAAAATACACAGTTCAGTGGTAATATTAGATGGGATTAAGCATGCTTAAAACATTGATATTTGTTTCTTTAGTATCATCCTTTAACATTTCACTGTTTGCACCTCATATTGATTCTAGCCAAGGCATGAATTTTAGCCCACACATGAATTCTTACATTTCACTATTCCACCAATTATGCATTTCAAGCTATTCAATCAAATGATAATTTTTTATTTTATGCTGGTGGATTCAACTCAGGTTTGCATATACAACTGTTTCTATAGTAACTGATGTACTTCAGAGGAGGAAATAGCAGTTTAAATATTTAAAAAAAAATAGGTGGCATAACAAAATATGGGGTAGTATGATAATGTTATAAAATTTTATTGACAGGAATTTCAGAACGCAGGGCATTTGTAAAGAGTGCGTGGATAGCACACATGACTCTTGAAAATACTCGTATTATGTGGAACAGTGATCAGTTTAGAGGGAAAATAGAGACAAAATGAACCAAATATAAATATAGTAGTTAGACTAGAGCTTCTCAACTCTCCCTTTTTGCTTGATGAAGAATAACCATTCAATTGAACTCCTATGTTTGATAAAACTTACTAGTTTTGTTGATTTTCATGGGGAATATTTATCAGATGAGGGATAGAGTTTTTGATGAGAGAGTAGACAAGAATTACATGTGTGTACCAGGTTGGCCACCTTTCGCAGAACAGAAGATGCCTGGAGGCTAAATTACCAAGGAAACTTAAGTCTAAAGGATGGATTTTTTTTATTTTTTTTTTTTGAGGTATCCATTTTAATTTTCTATTCCCATGTTCTAACCACTGACTTACTGGATTTCCAGGGGTGGTTCCTGTACCTTTTTTTTTTTTTTTTTTTTTTATTTAAAAATTACAATTTGAAAGCTCTAATTTTCATCCCAGTATAGAACAAAAAAATTGTATAAACCCAGGGTGATTTGGTGAAGCAAGGTAGTTATTTCTTGCTGGTGAGGAGATATTAAAAAAAACCAAACAAACAAAAAAAAACCCACAAAAAAACCCCACCAGCCAAAACAAAACTGCATTTATGCTTATAAATGACATCCGAAAGTAAACAACAGGTTTTATGTTGTGGTGCTTTACTGAGGCTGTCACTGTTTTTTAGTCTAGGTTATTCACATTCCTTTGTGTGGATGCTTCTTGTGTGAGATGATGTTTTTGTAGACAGGTGGCATCTAGAATTTTCTCCCATTAAATTCTTGGGGAAAATTATAATTTAATTTAGTTAGACTTCATAGACAGCTTTAGGGCAGCTTCCCCAGTATATCTGAGTGCTAAGCACTGCTCTCTGAGGAATTTTCAGGAAATCGGTTTCAATGTCTTCAATCAGCTTTTAGAGAAATCTACCACATAGAGAGTATTGTCCACTAACGGTAAAAGTGTCGAACATTGGCCTTTGGCGGTGAAGTTACTGTTTGAAATATCAGATAACACTATATACTCTAACAGGTTAAAAAATACTTAAGGCTTCTAGACTGAAGTTTGGGTTTGATAACCTTAATTTTATATGTGAATCATGCTGACAGTACTGAAGAAATGCTATTTATGCTACACAATAATGGCATAATACCCTGCCCTCCACATACCTTTATGGCAAACGTTATTATGATCTCAGCAGAATTTGATGAATATAGCCTATGAGAAGCAGGAAGAAGGCTAGATAAATAATACTGTTAGCTTAAATAATATTTACTATTACAAAACAAAGTACTTCAGTTGTGTTAGAAATTGTATATCTCTAATTGTGGAAATTTCTGCTTAACATTGTTAATGTTTAAAGTTTTAATTGACATGTCCATATAGGGAAAAGACATTTATCTAACGAACAGGTCGATACTCCATTGGTGTACCTATTATTAAAAGTGCTAAAAATACGCAGGATAAGACCTTATAAGATAACCTTAGTCATAAACATTAAAAAAGCCCAAATGCGTGAATGAGTGAGCCTTGTATAATGATTCCCATATCTTTTTAGGTTGAAACAGCTATATAAGCCAGCATTTTTCTTTCCTATCAGTATTTGGATCTCCAGAAAAAAAACACAAAGCATGTACTTATTTTGAAAAATGTTGGGTTATGTGTTGTTCTGTTGTTGTAAACAACAACAGTAAGTAAAGTTGTGAAAGTTGTAAGTAAAAGTAAACCTAGTCAATTTTAACAGTATATTTAAATTTTTGCTTGCATTTAATTCTAACTCGATAGACTGTAACTTCCTCCATAAAGCCTCTGGTTGCCTTAGTGTGTTTTAGGCCAGTCTTTTTGGCTTTTTCCCCCAAGATGTAGCCCTTCATAAAGCCTAGAAGAAGTAAAGAAAACTTGGAATGCTACTTTCCCACAGTAATTACATGTTTATTTTTCAAACAGTATTGCATTTGGGGATTTTAAAATGACTTAATTTCTTTTGGAAGCTCTCCCTTTTCCTGGCACTTGTTAAAAATTTCTATCGGATGTTTAGTTAGAACAGCTATTGAAATATGCAGTTTTCAAAATACAGCCTCATTCAAAAGTTTGAGTTTAGTGTGCTTCCACTCGAAAATTGGTGTAAATTGGAATTTTCTGCATTGGTAGTTATGAGATTCTTCAGTGATTATATAGCAACCTGATTACCAGCCATATTTGTCATACTGGGAGAGGTTCTGTCAAGTTATGCTAAATAATTGAGTGAAGAGTTCATGTTCAAGTAATACTTTAGGTAGGGAGGAAGATCTAATTGTTGAGCCAACTCTTAGGTCCTGTCAAATGGCTTAATGGAAGATAGGTACAATTGCAGAGACATTAGTCATGGTATCAGCTGTGTGGTTATGTTCTGCTGCTGTTGGACAAGCAATTGAATTTTAGGAACTTAATTCTTTGACTTTGTCCCGAGAGCATTTGGCACTTAGTCAACCAAGTGAGATTACTATAAACTTTGTAATTTATCCATTATACTTTACTATTCAGAAGCAATAGCGTTGGCATGAAAGTCTCATGAAATTCTGTGTTCTTCACGAGGTCTTACCTGTGCTGTGGTTTCCCATGTTGAAGCTGCCCTGTGCTTCACTGGGCATGTGGTCAGTATATCCAGATTATTTGTTACTGTTGGGTAGCCTACCAAACTAAGAGCTTGATCTTCCCTGCTGCAATCCTGCAGGAAAACCTTACAAAGAATTTTAGTACTATGGAATTTTCAAAACTGACGAAGTGTCCGAGGGGGAAGATTGGGGAGGTTCAGCTGTATCCATGAAAATGCATGTTTACATATTCAAGTCTATTTCGATGCAAAAATTGTTCAAATCCCAATTGCTTTTCTAAGCAAGGATACAGTGTTAAACTGTGTCCATAAGGAATAGTTTTACTTTGACATATGTCAACATTAAAAAAATAAAAAATTTTGATTTCTTTTCTGACCTTTTTCCAGGGCTATTATTGCACTCTTATACTTTGAAGTAACCATGGCTATAATTGCTGGAAGGGGTGAGTGATGCTTTAGTAGTGGTATTCTTCTTTCTGCTCATAAGGTCTAGTCAAGATAATTTTGAAAAATTACATTTAGCTTTTTTTATTTATTGCCTTTCTATTATGCTTTCTAAGCAGAACACTTACATGATACTTTCTAAGACACCAACGTACATTCATCAGCAAATAGAAGAGAATGGAAAAAGGCAATGAATGCTACCTGTCAGGAATGTTACCTGTCATGTTTACCTTATAAACACATTGTCCAAAATCCATAAGATGCGACTTGTCTGTCTCTTAGGAAACCTCAAGAATCCTTTATTTCTTTGGATATTCTGTCAAATGCCCATAGACTCCTTTGTATTCATGGGGCAATCTGCTCGTATTGAGCAGGTCCTATGGAGAAAAAGAAATTGCCAGTAATGTGAACATAATTTCTCACACTCATCTTTGTAAGACGTTATTTTCTGATGAATAAATTTTATATCATGAAGCTGATGGAAATTCAGTCTTTAAAATGCATTGTCAAAATTACATTTTTTTTTTTGTAAATTTTTTTTTTACTGGATTACTAGTAGCTCAGGTAAATGAAATGTACTGGTGATGAAACTAAAGAAGGTACAATTATTTAAGTGAGCGTGCCTGCTTCTTTTCAGAGTATCCTTCTAAGAATCTTAAAATATACAAATCCCTGACAGTGTTCTTGTCAGGCCTCTCAACTGCAGTGATTATACATTTCCTCGGTTGTTTTTGACCCAAGTTTATCACAACTTGCGTTGTTACCTCAGTGTTTATTTTCGTGACTTTTTGTATCTGCCAACTACAAAAATATTTTGTAATAAACATCTTTCACTTTATGCTATTTCAAACTTTACCCAATCTGTTTCCATTTCTGCCTCATTAATTTTTGGCATATGTTTTAAAATCCATTGTCAAAAATATATTGGACCCTAGGGGGCTATTACCTGTTTTCTTCTATATTTCCCTAATGGTGGTGGGCTCTTGTAAAAATACGAGTTTTGAATAGCTGATTGAACAATGATATTTAGAACCAATAGATAAATAATAGACAAATTGTCCATTAATAGCACACAACTTGCTATGTTCATTTTCTTTTCTTTTTTATGTTGAATGCAGAGCTTGCCGTTTTAAATTCAGTATTCATGACTTGGATCACTTGGGTTTCTTGGTTATTTCATAGTAATTGACTAAGTTTGTCTTTAGGGAAGACGTGTTTATAAATATTAGTAACTGTTGTATGCTTTCTACTGAGGCCTCATTGGAATTACATAGGGGTTTTATTTGAACTGAGGAAAAAGTGTGATGATAAACAGTGATGACTTCTGGTTACGTATGCAGATTTTCAGCTTCTTTGTAATGCCGCTTTTGACTTTTCTGCGTTTGAAAAATACAATTTAACTTTGTCATGCTTTAAAATGCTGGGAAATCATTTAACGTTGGCTGAAGTATAGTTAAAAGTATCTTGAGACCAGCACTTCCTCTGTTTATACACAGTCTCAGTTATGTTAGGTCTTTCTGTTTTGCTTTTAATAGTGGAGGAAAAATCATAGGCCAAATATCCTTGAATGCCAGAAAAAAAGAAAGATTGTGTTCTGCTGCTTAAGTATCTAGAACTGCAGGGAGGCAATTTGGGAGGCTTGTACAACCTAGACTAGCTTGCCATAATGATGCAAAGGCCGTTACAACACTGTCTGATTCCTGTTGGGTAGTGTGTGCCTGCCACTTCTGCTTCTTTTCCCACTGCTCCCTACTTTCTTCTTCTATATCCAACAAATTAAAGATATTATTGAGCAGATTGACTGCAGCTGGCTACGGTGTGCCACAGGAGGAATTCTTAAGATGCTCATTCAAGAGATTTGTTTTTACAATACTAACCAGCGCACATTTAGAATATAGAGAGAAGCTGTTTACACTTTCGTCTTCTAAGGTGTTTGTATTCAGCACAATGCACACATCAGTGCTACTAATCCTGTGGGTTCTGGCTGGTCATCGAGATGCTGGATTTCTGCTGGACTTTACTGATAGATTAAAACATTTTGTTGTTTAATTCATTTTGAACAAGTATTAGTTTAACCATATAATTGTGTGTTTGGTTCCCCCCCCTTAATTCTACAAAAACCATCCAGAATTCTGTGCTCAAACCAGTTCTGAAAGTCTCTGCCCAGTGTTTCTTGGAGAGGGAAAGAATGAGGAGAACACTTAAAGGAAGCGATTCTCACAAGTAGAAGAACTTAGTGTAAGGGATTTGGGAGAGTTTTACTGAAATGTTTTTGTTGTGCGGGGAAGAACTTCTCTCAGAATGAACTATCATCTGTGTATAGGCGTGTGCATGTGTACATGGAGCTTTTGTAATGAACCATTAACTGGTTCCAATGCATTCCAGTGTGAGGAGCCTACTTTTGCCTCTTCCAGGCAAATGGTGCGTACCTGGTTGTTTCAAAGCCCAGATGGACTGCAGTGGCCACCTGTGTTGGGAGGCCTCGTTCTCCTTTTCTCTTGCTAGAGATTGATCCCCAGTAGGTTGTAGCCTTATAGCAAACCTCATGGCCCTCAGACACAGCAGAGTTGATACAGCAGGGATTTCAGTGGTATGTGTAGTAACCTGGTATATAATAGTACTTTGTTGTTGTGTTTACATTCATTATCCCTTTTAGGCAGAAGTTTGGGAAAGCCTTCCATCGAGCTCAGGTATTAGAATCTTGCAGTGTTATTTCTTACCTGTATATAGCTCAAAGTATAGTAACCTTTTCTTTAAAACAAATTAGTATGTCACTTGTGGGAAATAAGGAAGACTAGTTGTTACGTTCTGTTTGCAGCTATTTCTGGGTTTAGTCATGGTTTGCTAGAGTTACAAGAACTTTTCCTAATGTGCTATGTAATAAGGGCATTATGTCTGGTTTCTGCAGCATTACAAAGGTGCTCTGATGTTCTGAAAGAAATGGATCGCTCTGGACCTTGTCTTGCGCTCATTGGAATAGTGCTGCTGCTATCTTTAACTGGTGTGACCCATGACCGTAGTTATAGAGTCTCACTCATTCTTTTAAGGATGTCTTTTTATTTCAGTCACTTTTAGCTCCTCATTTCTTGTATTTCAGTGGAGGGGCACAGCTGATTGATTTGGTGTAATACATGACCTTCTGCCCTCCGGGAAGTCAGTGAATTCTTCGTGGTTGAAGCTTTTCTAAGAGATATTTCCAGGGTTCATTTTAAATCTAAATTTGATTCTGTTAGCAGTCATCTCTGTGTGACAGTTTCATTTACTTCACATGCTAATCTGTCAGATAACATGGCATCTCTCGCTGCTCCCAAATTCACAGCATTCATTTATTAGCTTTACATTGCAACAAATGCAAAAATAGATTCACCTTAATGCTGAACCTTGCCATTACATTTCAGCCTCTGTACAATTACTGATGGTTTGGGGTGATAGTACTCTTTTAAGAGGTCTATAATCTCTGGAAGTAATTATCATGTAGTGATTCGGGAACAATTTGGTTAAATGTTCTCAAACATTTAAAACAATCTTCTGGTTTTGTGCCATGCATAATGTGGTTTGCATGAAAACAACTGTGTATCGTTGTGAGTTTACATATCATTCTTCCTGTGCTGCATTGAAAACAACGTTCAGTGATGCAGTCATGAGAATAGCAGATTGGATGTCTGCTATTCTTCAAGCACCTTATTAAAGCACTAATTATGATTCTCATCAATAGATATGAAAGTATTTTATAAAGGAAACAAATACCAAAATTCATCAGACATATCCTATTGACCTGTTTTCTATTGATGGTTGGGGGGTGCTGATGTGAAGTGGTTTTTTGGTTGTTTTAGTTGTTTTGGGTTTTTTTTTTTTGGTGGGAATGAACCTTTTTTGTTTTTCTTGTTTTCTCCCAAGTCATGCAGAGAGGTACTGTTTCTACAACACAGAATTGCTTTCAGTGAGCTGTGAGGGTTGGTTTGCTGGTTATTGCACATCACTGTGACGTTTTGCAAGTTGAAATGGGTGGTATTTGGTGGAAGATGTGCTACATATCAGAAGATCGGCCCCTCTGTTATGTTGGATGGGAATGTGAGGTGTTTAAACTGGTTCAAAGAGCAGTTCAATGGATCATGTAAATTTTTTCCCTTTTCAAAGACAGGTGATGAAATCACAGGAGAGGCAAATTTCCTGCTGTTATGCATTTAGCCATTAGTTGACTTAGGACAAAAGGCAAACATCTTTAATCCCAGCTGTGTGTCCTACTGACTATTCCACTGTCTCATTTTGTAGCATCAGGCAGAAGAATCATACTAAGGCTTCCACTTGGAACACAAGTTGGCTAAATAAGCAATCATAAAATTTAGAAACTATGTTCTTCATTTCTCTCAGAACTTTACTAGAGAGATGTACAAGTAATTGGAAAACAGTGATAGAGAAGTGATTAATGTTGAAAACTGTTTGGCTGCTGATACCTGAGACAATCAGATACCTCTTAGCAATGCAGATGCTGGAAACTACTTTGAAATTAATATTGCTATAATTAAATTACTTTAACTGTATTGTTTATTCATTGCCAACATCATGTGTGGTTCCAAATAAAACATAATTTAATGGTGCATCTGTAGGATTTTTGCTTTTACAAACTAGTAAAATAACATAGTTGCACACAGTGATGAAATGCAACTGCTTTTGCCATTATTTTCATTCTGCCAGACCTACTGAATATTTGGCACTGTTATTCTTGCCTTGTAGCTGTTTGTTTAGGATTAGGGAGAGTTTTGGAATTATTCATGGCATTTGAAAAGATGGTAAAGATAATTTTGAGGAAGATAGTCACAGTTGTGTCTCTACCAGTGGCATGTCATCTTCTGTTGTCACTGAGATGTTAATATTTTACAATTTGGGTTGGGGTTTTTTTGTGTGTGTGTGTGTGTTTATGTGGGCATGCATGGCTTAATTTTGGTAGTTGGTCCATAGGTTATTTGTCTGCAAACTCATACTGTGCAAAAGCATTTCTGGTACCCATTTTAGGCACATGTATGTTGATGATGAATGTGTTACCTGTAAGACAATACAATTAGGCCCCTGTCATGATGTCTAATATCTCCATATAGTACTAGTTCTTAAGTCACAGGGCTAAAGAGTGGAGGTGTAGGGGAGAATGCAAACACCTAGCTAATATACTATATAGCTGACTGCCAGTATATACGATGTCCTTGTTATGTACTCTTCTCTTTCTCACAGACTATGTTAGCACTGTATGAGGGGTGAGACATCGGCTAATGCTGTAACTGTAATGCTGTGCCGTAAGAGATACTTGCTGAATATTGTGGTTTTGCATTGACTGTGTTCCTCTTGAAATGTATAAATTGTAAAACAACAAAGGAAAGAACTAAGGCAGGGAGTGGGACATTAGTCATTGACATCAGTAGAGCAGAATCTGATAGCAGGAGGCTTTATGAAAAACGAAGTCACATAGTAGCTTTCAAAATGTGAGAAAACACTTTATGACCTGTGATACTGGACAGATACTACTAATTGATAGCACAGGCCTACAGCTTTTGTATCCTGGCAATCATCAAGATTTCTCACAGAAATTAAAATTTCCTCAGATCTGGCAGCTACAAAATACTATACAATAGTGACATGCAAGTGCTTCTGACCCAATGAAAATTATGACCCTCTTAACAAATAGTAGCTCTTAGTGATAGGTGGATAAGGAGTACTGCTGGAGTCTTCCAAAAAATTTCTAAGAGCTAGCTTACAGAATATAAAGGCAAAGTGTTTTAAAAGTTTCTTGAGTGACTGTTTGGTTAGTCTACATGAAAAGACTACATCTGATACTTGATCCAATAGATGCGTATTGCATCTATTTTTCATGCAAAGTAAAATTAGACCCCATTGGATAGTCTGATACTAACAAAACTCATTTTAAGAACAAAAGAATATTTTAAAATATGTATAGTAGTATGCTAAAAGTGTGGAAAGTTAAAATAATACTTCACATATGATGTATTTTATGTAGGGTTATTACTTGATTCTTTATATGCAGGCTACTTTATTAAGAGTTGCAAGTAGGAGTCTTGATTTAGAATTTAGACCTGAGAACACGACCAAGTTGTTGCCATTTACATTTTTAATTTCAGAATAAGTTTTACTTCTATAACAGCAATAGCTGTCTCCTTTATAGGAAAAGCAGTTTCAATAGCAGAGGCTTAAGTATTTGGACTGTCTTCATGTAGGCTGATTTAGAGAACTGATTTGTTTGAAAATTACCCTTCCCCCCCTTCTCTTCTCCTCTCTTTTTCCTGTCTGTTTTTCAGCTGGGTCATGTCTCTCTCAATGGATACTTACAGTGGCATGATAAAAGGGTGTGTATGGAGTATGAGAAGATGGGAAGACAAGGATTGTGTTGCTTTGACTGCCAGTGCCTAACTGTGCTTATAGAGAGGATAAAAGCACTGTAGACAACTGATTTCTCATTAAGACACAACTGAGTGCTGGAACCTGTATTTTCCTACAGTGACAAACTGTTGAGAGGTTTTTACTTTCTATGGAGCTTTGCTTCTCCACCCCTTTATTTTTACTAAATCTGAAATCTAAATTTGACTATTACTAGCATGATTATTACGGTATTTAAGAGCTTAGAAATGTGAACATTCCCCTTGTACTTACAGCTGTTATTGGAAAGTGGAAATACTAATCTACTTTAGAGCCAGCTCTCAGCTTCTGGCTATTTACATTCAGGTAAAGAAAAGCAGCATACAGCAATAGTTCTCAGACAAATTATTTGGAACGGAAAAAGGATTCATGACACGTAGATGGTGGACTTTTCAGAATTTTTTCCATACCCCATGTTATCTTGCTGGTCTTGTACGTCTGGCTGTGAAGGGACACCAGTTCTTTTTGAATTAGTTTTCTTTCAGACCGTACAGTAGTGTTTTAAGGAGAAATCCAACTTACTGGCATGTGGTTGAACTTCTCAGCTGACAAAGGAGAACTGTTCTGAACCCAGAAAACTTGTGGTCGTAAGAATCTGTCAAAAACCATCACGTGTTAAAGGCAGAGTCAAAGACATCAAGGAAACATCCATGAGACTCTGACTGATGCTGCTCTACAAATATGAACTGTTATCGAGAAGCAAGACATGCATGCATCACAGCCTCCGACCATCAGAACTAAACCAAAGGTCAAAAAAGTTGCCTGTTTTTCTGACATACTTCATTCACACGGTTCTGACAGGAGGTGAAGAGCAGGCAACCTGATCTGAAGGGGTGCAGCAAATGATGCCTTCCTTTAGCAAACACTTAACTTATGCAGCAGAGAGCAAAAGTCATGAGAGCACATCTTAATGCCATTTGCAGTGAATCAACAGGCAACATGAGCCCAGTTTGCATTCCGAGCTCCGCTGGGTTGAGTGCCGCATGTTCATGCACTAAGCAGATGAAAACAGCCACTTTTTGACAAAGGCTGTTGCCAGACTTCCAGCAACATCACTGTCTCTGCAAGCATTTCTTCCTGAATGCATTGCTTTTACTGACTTAGAGGTGGCTAATAAGAAGCGACACATTGCATCAGTGGAGTGTTGTTTTGGTCATTCAAAATCAGTCAGCAAGCGGCAGTGCCACATACGAAAGAGCAGTGTTAGAAAGCCCAAATTGATGATGATAAAAATAAATGAGTCATCAAAACCATAGGAAAAAAAACCCCAACCCAATAGTTCTGTAATATTGAATAAATCTCTAGTTTAGCCTTTCGCTCTTTCTTTAGAGTTTGGAAACTCACAGAGATTATGGCCTGATGTCAGGTAGGCAGTAATGCTACACAGAGCAACAGCTCTTCTCTTCCTCCCTAACAAGCTCTAACCCTCCCTCCAAAGACAACTACTCTGAATTATGAGCAGTGACCTCCAGTGATAACAGCCCAGGCTATTCTAGCTGAGTATCAGATCCTAAGTGCTAGAAATCTCTTAAGATCCCTTTGAACGTGCAACAACCAAGAGACTTGTGATTTGAATGAACAGCTGGTATTAAATATAGTGAGACAGTTGAAGAGTATAGGTTCAGGATTAACAGTGGGATGAGCTCATTTTGGGTTTGTTTGGTTTTGGTGAGGGGTTGCTTGATTCTTGCATTTCTTTGCTTTATGATTTCAAGATTCAGATTGGAGTGTCTCTATGCATAATTTTATGGCAAAGTGACCCAAGCCCACATGTACCTGTGCAGCCCACTCTGCAGTATGGAGGGGGGGAAAGAATTTCCGAACTCGTTACTTAGAAAAGAGTTAATTTCTAAATAGCTAAAACTGTTACTTCTATCACTTCTTCCTTGTACTCCATCAATCCGAAGAGAGTGGCTTTCTGGAAATGAGCAAAGCTGCCCCGTCTTCTCCTTAAAACTGACTTTTGCCAATAGGGAGGTTGCTAAGAGCAGGCAGCGCTGTCTCGCTCATCTTGCCCTTCCTTGTCTGCGTTGATCTGCTGCCTCATGCGCCCACTTAGCCCGTTCGGTACTTTGGCAGCAGCTGACTTGCTTTTCTTGTTTGACATTTAGCATCATCCTAACTCCTGACCAAATGTTAAGAGAGGCGTAAGCCAACAGAGTGACCACTGGGAAGAAGTGCTGTTCAACACCCTTCAACCCCTCCTTCCCAGTGACATGCTTCCACTCTTTATTTTGCAATAGCTTTGGCAGTCACTAGGTTCCTCCAAGAGCCCAAACCACCTGACAAGCACAACAGAAGATTAGCTTGGCAAAGAAACCTGCAGGCTGATACAGCTCGCAAAAGGACCAATTTGATACCAGTGCTGGTGCAAGAGAGGAAGCAGGACCAAGCACCTGGAAACATGAGAAAAGGGAGGACCTAGCAGCTCTGGGGTTTTGCCCACTGGGCTGTTTGCAACAATGCACCCTAATCACTGGGATAACAGAAATAATAAGAAGTGCTTGTTAAATTTAAGGTGGGGGAGGGAGGGGAGGGAAGTAATACACCAACTGATTTAGGGGCTTGGGGTTTTGGAAGGGGAAGATTATTTCCTTAGATACAGAACATCAGTGACTTGATTTTGGACGTGACTGTGCAAAAAGCTGTATCACAAGTGGCGAACGGTGACCAGGGAGTGAAATGAAGCGTTGAAAGTTTTTCTGCCATATAAGATCTTCATGT
>NW_009258797.1:404193-447892 GCF_000687185.1 Egretta garzetta
AGGCGAAGCGAGCCCGTATTCTCGCAGCCTGTGCCTGAGCGGTTCGGAGTGCAGCAGCGCCAGATCCATTACAGCCACCGAGAACTGCAAGCGGTTGTGAATCCGTAACTGTACAGCATCCCTGAGCACAGATCAGCTAAATCTATTTCATTTCAGGCTAACCTACACTATGAAACATGTAATTGGTTATGCCTTTTGCATTATTTCCAATCTAGCTCAGATTTGCATTGTAAACAAATCAATTTGCCACTTTAATTGTTTAGCTCTGAGTCCACTTACAGGCCTGAGAGGGCAGACAAAACATAATAAATGGCTTTGTGTCCAGATTTTATCACAAGGAGCTGAGCTAAATAACTTATGAGCCCAGTCAGTTCTATTGAGTTATGAACTAGCTCTTCCTCCAGAGTAAATTAAAATTCTGTTTGCATACAAAAAGCCTAGTGAACGCTTTTTATTACTGTTGCAGGGAAGTGCAGAAATAATGGAGGTAGAGCTAAGGTAAATATATAACCCGATGCCCCTCCGGTGGATTCTTTGCTAAAGCTCGTGATTTTATGCACTGGTGTTTGAAGGTTGTATTTCCTGCCTGCGTATGCAGAAGGCTCAGTAGAAAAACCTAACTTGCTGGGACATGGCAAAATGAGAGCTTTGCGATGACAGAAGAAGCCACTGTAAACAAAGAATATGTCCTAAGAGCAACGGCAATTTTCTGCTACATTTTCCACTAAGCAATCTCATCCCAGTTCAGGAACAATGAGTATTTTAGTTAGCGTTTGGGGAAAGAGCAGAGAGCAGAAACTAATAGAAACTAAGTAAATGGGAAAATTACAGAGTTTTGATAGAATGGAAGCTGGCGTTTATTCTCTAGTAGAAACTCATAGTTTTAGAAATAGACACTGAACTGTAATAGCATATATGTACAATGGACTGAGAAACACACTTTAAACGATTACCCGCGAGCAAGGCCAAAGTCCCTGCACGGGAGAAGCACACACAGAGAGGAATGTTTGCCATACGCAATACAGAGGTGACCTAAAAAAGGTGACTGCCTCATTCTGAAGTTACGGGGAGGCAACAGGCTAAAATTCATCCCCCCGGTGGCAAAAGCCTTACTAATTTCAGCAGGTCCAGGGTGCTGTACAAGGAAGACGACATCTTTTGCAATAATTGAAATAGATGGACTCAGTGATACAGAGACAGGGCAAGCATAAACCTTATTACTTGTCAACTAAAAAAATCTGTCTTTTGAACAAAGAATCTATTCCAATGTATTTATTTTTTCCTGCAATGATTAGATGAACCTACAGCCATCCCATGCATGAATAACAAAATACTTTTTAGGTTATTAGTTAATGAATGTCAGCCCAAGTGACAAACAGAAGGGTTGATTTGAATCCACAAAAGGGCAAGACTAGTACTAATCTCCCAAGTTAAATATTCAACACAGTAAGATCTTGGAAGTGACTGGACAGGATTTCTAGTCTCGTGTCATGGTCTTTGAGGATAGCTCTTGAGAGAAACATGACAGTATCGTAACTAATGGGACTCTGAAATACAGAAAGATCATGATGTCAATTCAAACTGAGCAACAGTTTGCTCTGTTGGTAAAAAGTTTCATGTCATACCTTTTTCATACTTCATACACTTAACATGGTAAAACCCTAACTTAATATCATAAATGTGCTGTAATTTGAAGTTATTCTTGTGTTGCTTTAGGTTACATACATGAATATAGCGCTATAAGTGGAAAATGTATCATCTGTTGTGCTGTGTATGAGGAAGTCATTAAAGCCACGGGTAGGAAAACCATTTAATTTTAGTTTCCCACTATTTTTACATCTGTGTGACTGAAGTGCCTTCTTTCCCTGTCTACATTAGGAAGATGTGTGTATAATATGTAAATTAAGCCTGTTTTCTTTGTATGTTAGCTGAATCTGGAGTGCTTGTCACATGTTAGTCATGTTAGTTCTGGCATACAGGTATTAGCTGATCCTGATAATACACCTGTAAGTGTTCTGTTAGAAAGGAACGTTTAGAAGATGTCCAGAGCTACCGAGTGCCTAAGCTGCTGAAGTAGAAATGCAGTTCAGCACACCAGCTGTTTCCTCTAGGCCATGCCTCTAACAAGATCAATAGACTTGTACACGTTGTTGAACTGTAGTAGAATGGGGAAGTGATTAAAGAAATGAAGCATGGCACAGTGTCTCTCTTGCAATATATATTAAATATGAAATGGAAATATAAATGGAAATAAGATGGATTTTGTACTGTTTACCTTAGAGAGAGCAAAGTTGTGTTTCTGTGGAAATTAGTTTGAATATTAAAAGGATATATAAACATTGAATGTACTCTCAGCACCTAGTCCAAGCCCAGCTGCTCTGTCCCATGCCTCCTTGTGCTTTGTGTTACATACATTCTCCTATTAATCCAGCTAGGTTTCCATGCATGTCTTTGAAGCATTCAATAGCAAATTCTGTGGACAGTAAGAATGAATTTTTAGTATCTGTCCAAATGTCCTCTAGTCAGTGCACAATGCCCCTAAAAAACCCTGTTTAATTTCTTAGTATTCCAGTGGGTTCTAGTGTTGTATGCTATGAAGGCTGTGGTGTATCATTATTTTGGTAGCCTCGTGTTTTACTTTGCTTTGTAATTCTACCGAGCAATGAAGGAAAGCAAAGGAAGTCCCAAATACTTTTTTCTTTTTTTATCTTTCCTTTTTAAATAACAAAAATGCTTGTATTCCATCAGATGGATTTCACATTATAGTAGTAGTACTTACATGTTACTTGTTTCTATCCTCTTGGGAGGATTGATAATGCTAGTTAAAACTGCTTAATTTTATAATCCATAAATCAAGTGACAGGAGGGTAGGGCTAATAAAGAATACTGATGTGTTCAAGCTCAAAATTGCTTTGAATATGGTATAAAAATTGGCTCATGCCTATCTCTAGAAGTGAGATAGGCCTGTCTCGTCATAAGTAGCTGGGCGTTGTTTAATAAAATCTGTTTGCAGTTTTATAAGTGTCAGATCTGGTAACCTTTCTGCTGATAGTTTTTTCTCTGACTCAGGGGGAGATAATTAAGTCTTACTATTTAGGAAACACTTTCCGTTTTTTCAGCTTCAGTTTGTTTTTACGGAGTTGTATGTTACTTTTACACCACAGTTTTCCGTGGTTTTGTTTTTGTAATAATGATCACTTCTAAAATCATGCCCTATGGTATGACAGCACACTGTTTAAAGGGAGAAAAGTAGTTTACATAGGGCGTGATTCTCTGTATATAGCAGAAGGTAACACTCTTAAACTGCACTGTCAAAACCTCATTTTTTTTTTTTTTTTTTTTCTCCCAAGAGACAAGCAATAGACTTAATGGCCGATTAAGTTTCTGTAATTTTTGGCATTAGTGCTGGATCGGTACCTGCTGCTGCCAGGTAAGCACCAGGGCACAAGGAAAGGGGAGCCACAGGGGTATCCTCAGTGTCTTGGTTTTGGCTGGGATGGAGTTAATTTTCTTCCTAGTAGCTGGCATAGTGCTGTGGTTTGGCTTTAGTATGAGAATAATGTTAATAACCCACTGATGTTTTAGTTGCACTAAGTAGTATTTATAGTAGTCACTGATTTTTTAGCTTCCAGTGCTCTACCGACTGAGAAGACTGGAGATGCACAAGAAGCTGGGAGGGGGCACAGCCAGGACAGCTGACCCAAACTGGCCAAAGAGGTATTCCATACCATATGATGTCATGCTCAGTATAGAAACTGAGGAGGAGTTGGCCAGGGGGGCGATGCTGCTTGGGAACTGGCTGGGCATTGGTTGGCAGGTAGTGAGCAATTACATCGTGCATCCCTTATTTTGTATATTGGTATTATTGTTTTCCCTTCCTTTTTTGTCCTGATAAACTGTCTTTATTTCAAGCTGTGAATCTTACTTGGCCCCCACCCTGATTATCTCCCCTATCCAACTGTGGTGGGGGAGTAAGAGAATGGCTGTGTGGTGTTCAGCTGCCTGCTGGGTTAAACCACGACACCGAAGAAGATCTAGGAGCTTCTAACAAGCTCAGTCAGCTTCCCTTGACCCAAGAGTGCCAGCAGCCTTTGTTGCAGCTGCCCCCTGACTTTGGAAGGGCAAGGACCCTTTCAGACAGAGCTAGGGAGAGGCCTGTATAATAGCCAGGCAAAGAACACACCTCCCAGAGTGCACCAACAGATGCAGCTATTTGCCCAGAGAAGGGACCCCCATCTGTGGTCGGACCAGCTTAACCCTTCTCAGTTGTGGTGGTGACACCCCATAGGGCATGTGGCCCAGCAGGTGTTGGAGCAGCTATTGCTGTCAGGGCAGGGGCTTTCACCTAGACACAGCTTCAGATGGTCGATGCAGCCTGCACGTTCCAGCTTGCAGGGACTTCCTGGGGCCTCTCCCTGAGGCCAGGAAAGATGGTCTTCTGTTCTGCAGGTGGTGTGATGGTTTCGGAGATCTGTGTTGCCAGGTCGAGGGGTTGAAGGAGGAAGTCAGCAGGTTGTGTAGCATTAGGGGGGGGAGGGGGAGAGAGAGAGAGACAGGATCTTCTCAGAGGTGCACCAACTTCAAAAGCCCTAGAGCCCAACTGCAGTGTAGTTTGTCCTTAGAACAGTAAGTGCAAGCTCTGGCAAAGGTTAAGGGTGGAAAGACTCTAGCTCCACATGAAGGTTTGCAACTATGGTTTACCACCTTCAAATCTGAGGAGGAGCTGGGTATGCTTTCAAGCAAAGCATGTGGACCAACTGACCCTGAACCATGCAAGACCACTGGGAAGAAGCAGTGAGTGATAGTAATGGGGGACTCTGCTGCGGGGAACGGACACACCTATCTGCCTGTCTGACAGCAAATCTAGAGAGAGGGTCCTGGGGGACAGCAGGTTGAACATGAGCCAGCAGTGTTCCCTTACGGCAAAGGAGGCTAGCAGGATCATGGCCTGCCTCAGAAGCATGTCCAGCAGCGTGAGGGAGGTGATCCTTCCACCATATTCAGCACTGGTAGGGCCACACCTGGAGTGCTCTGCCCAGTTTTGGACTTGCCAGTATGAGAGAGTGAGCTAGTGGAGAGGGCATAGCAAAGGGCTACTATGATTAAGGGACTGGAACGTCTCTCCTATGAGGTAGAGGCTGAGAAAGCTGGGATTCTTTAGCCTGGAGAAGGCTTGGAGGGGGATCTTGTCAATGTGTACAAACATCTGAAGGGGAGGGGGATGTAAATAAGGTGGGTGTAAAGACTTTGTCTTCGCGCACATGTGAAGATGAATGAACCATAATAAGATTGGACAAACTTGTTTGTAAGAATACATAGATTAATGGAACTTGAATCTTAATTGTATGTTGTTATTTACCTGCCTCAACAGCTATAACCAGGGAAGATAAAAAGCCAGTTCCAGCTTTAGACCTCTTCCATATTTCTTTATACCCGGTGATCCTGCACTGGTAAAATAAAATATTGTCCCTTGCAAGCCTTCCCTTACAACTTATTCCTCAAACACAAAACAGTGTTTTGCAGTTATTTATATGCAGTCTCCTGCCTCAAGCTATGCAGAATTTCTGTGAACATTTTTAGCTGGGTATCTGTTCATATAATCTTTAGCAATCAAGTACAGGAGAAAAACATACCAAATCATTTATGGGCAGATGTTGTAAAGTGTGTAAAGAAAAGAATTAATCAGTTTTGCAACCTGAAAATTAGTTCTCAGGACAAGTATAAATGGTGACTAACTTCTAGTTAATACACAGTTTTCTAGTAACACTATTTCTTCTGTCCCAGTAATCTGTTCTGGTAAAATAACAGAATCCCTCAGGCATGGTGTTGTCTAACTGCTTTATACTGAATGTATGCAGGTATGTCTTACTTGAACAGTGGGGTGGGGCGGGATGTTGTGGGGTTTTTGCTTTTTGTGTGTGTGTGTGGTTGGTTGTTTTTTTGGTTTTTTTTGTTGTTGTTAAGGCCTTGTAATTAAGGGGATATGTATACAGTATAGTATTGAAGAGCTACTGACTACTGCGGGCTGAATTAAGAGGAATATAGCAACAGAATAATGACTGGAAAGGTTGAGGAAAAGAACTCTTTTATTGGTTGATGCAACTTGGAGTAGGCTACCTGTACAACTGCAGCTGGCCTGTTCTCTGCGCTCTTTGAAAACCTCTAAATTCTTTAAATTAGTCAAATTGAATTAATGTTACTGATAAAGACAGCATGTTTGAATGCTGTAAGTTCTCAATTGTTGATTCAAAATTCACCGTGTTTTGACAGCTTTAACTCTCTTTCTGCTTTTTGGTTTTTTTTAAGTTGACTCTGTACTTCTTTAGAGCACCACCACGGATCATAGAAGATAACTGATTTAGTGTAAGGAGCATAGGGTTTTGAAAATTTCAAAGGTGTGACAATGCTGTAGCATTTTCAGTTCCAAAAATGCATCTTGGAATTGCTTTGACACGAGAGTGAGAGAATGGTTCTAGTGAATGTCTGGCTCCCTTTGTTTCTTCCATCTCCTGCTAATAAAAGAAGACTTCCTTTAAAGTTTTGGGTGTATGATATTACTGGTAATTACCTCTTAAAACATTGCCTTGCCTATTGTCATTCAGGCACCAGAATTACTTGTTGATTATTCACAAGTATGAGGAAGAGCATTTAAAGGGAATTTTTAATGTTTTTCTATTAAAAATTGAATCAAAGCACTGATGCTGTGAATTGTACGAAGGGCAAACAGCTTGAAGAATGAGTGTCAGGCAGTTTGGCAAAGAAATACTTTATTTATCTATTTAATTTTCAGTTGCAAACATTGCACATGGGAATTAGAGACGGATGAGCAACTAGGAGCAGATGTGTTAGGTAATGGCTGTCAGAGATTTTGGCAAACTTTTAAAAAATTTTTCTAACCTGTTCTACAGATACTGTGAATGATAATAGGAACTGAGGTGAAAATCCTATACAGCAATGTAAGGAGCACCATATGAAAAGTGTGTTTGGGGATTTTACATCTCATTTAAAATTGTCAGTGATGTGTAAGAGTTTTACCCCTTCCTAAAATAATTGTTTAATCCTGAGAGGTGTTAGTCTGATAGCAAAAGAAGTTCACGCCCTCTTTGCTGAAGTAAAAAGCAGCCTGGCATATAAATAGACTTCTCTGCTGTGTGCTTTTAGTCACAGGGTTGTGTTCTCATTCTTCTGGAAGCTGCAGAAATCGCTGCATGGGTGTGTGGCACTAGCTATTGAAAAGTCATAGCAAATTAGTGGAAGTCTAGAGAAATTGTCCCAAATTCAACATAAGTATATATAATTTTTTCCTCGCAGGCTGCAAAACAAGCTGCTTTTTGGTCACAGAAGGCACCTAGAAACATCTGCCAGTGCTTCCAAACCTTTGATAGTCAACAAGAAGTATCCGCATCGGACCTGCTGTCTGAAGTGAAAGCTTCTGAGACTGGGCAGGTAAAAAAAAAAAAAAAAAAAAAGGCGGGGGGGGTGGTGATTGCACATCATATGTCGTAGAATCATAACTCTGCTTTGCCCACAGTAAAAAAAAAAGCAGAGATAGCAAAGTTTATTTTTTGCCTCCTAAGGCACTCAAAATGGAACTCCCAGAGATTCCCATGGTTTTCTGTGTTCAGTGACTTGATGCCACACAATAGAGAGTGTTGCCAGAAGGTCAAGAAAGGCTATGTCAACATTAACCAGCTCTTAGAATATGACTCACTTGGTGTGTCTAAACTTTGGAAGCAAAAGTTATTTTCCTCTGGATTTTCTCTTTTTGGAAATTAATTTTTAAAGACTTAATTTTGAATCCTGTATAACCTCCTAGGCTTCTGGGTTTCTGAAAAAAAGTGTCTTTCCCATCTCTGTGTGAGCAAAGGCTTTGAACTGATGGTAAATTCTATCACCATGTATATAAGTATCTTTTATATTTTCTTTATGTCTAATTGGTGGGTTTGGTTTTGGTGGTGTTTTTTTTTTTTTTTTTTTAGAAAAAAGTCAACTGCAACAACATCTTGTTTTTAATCTCAGCAGTTGTCACAGGTGTGGGATAACAATAAAAATATTGCATCTTACATCACTGTGTGCTCTGCTAGGGCTCTACTGAGACTTAATCTACATGCAACATCTCTGCAGCATGTGAAGGCTTTAATAAGAGAAAGTCAATGAGCCTCATGTACCTTTTATAAAACATGACATAAGGCAATATAATTAAAACTAAACTTATTTCCTGTGGTGAAATTAACTTACAGAAATGAAGGTGTTTATTTATTAAATAGGATCTCTGGAGTTCTCGCCATATTCCTACCCCTCCTGGGAAGGTTTTGATTGTTTGCTTCCTTTCTCTTGCCTGCTTGCTGTGTAATTTAAAACTGATATCTTCCTTTGGGAAACAAAATTTGATCGGAGAACAGCCTGCATCACTAGCTAAACAAATTACCAATGTTTTACTCACTTTTTTTTCCCCTATTCTTTCCCCCCACCCCTAACTTTATTGGGAATCAAAGAAGAAGTGTGCAGAGGTTTTAGAAACATAGTAGTGCAGGGCAAATTGTTTTTTTCAGTAACAAGGAGGGCCTTTTCTTTCAGGGTAGGTAAGCACCTTGTTGTTTTCAGTAGCAAAAGAAGATAGCAGGTGGTTGCTTTTCTGTTTATTTGTTTCCTGTGACCAAGTCTTTTGGTGTTCACTCTTGGTGTTCTAGCACATGAACTGACTGGGGGCAGCTGCTTTATTTTATATAACATGTAATTTATGGAAGGGTTAAAGAGATATGTGAAATCAGTGCTGGTAGCTACTTACCTTCACATGGCCAGCAGTGCCTTTACAATGATATATTAAAATACAAGGCAATGCAACAGAGTTTTGTTTGCTTTGTTAAGAACAAGTATCAGTGAATGGCTAAAAGAATGATTATGGCCAAAATCAAGAATGGATGGCTGTTTCTTTGTCTGCCATGGTTTCTGCTAATAAGACTGTTGCAAATACAAGTTTTCTTTTAATGTGAAGGTATGTTAAGATATTGGCAAAAGCAAATCTTCATGCTCATAAACTTCAGTTGAATGAGTTTCAACCTGGATGCTATATGGACCTGATCTGAATGGTTTGGATTTCTACAGTAATATGGACAGAAGTATAGTTACTCTTTTCATAATGATTTAGTAAAGCATATTTTCGTAATCCTTCCTGTGTAGGTAAAAAGTTCAATAATTTAGATCTTGTAGTCCTTAGAAAGTAGTAGGAACTTGTAACTGACTTGGAAGATTTTTATTTTTATGTTTTGCACATCTATAGAGTGTCTATATGGAATTATTAATTATTATATTCTTTCTTAGTAAAATCATTATGGTTCTCCTGTATGTTGTAGAACTGAGAATGGTTTTGAATATTCATTGGAATCTGTGAGCCACTAAAGTTTCATGTTCTAACAGAAAAGAAAATTTCTTTTTTTTCCTGACAATGATGGCTGAAATTGTGCTAGAAAACTCACAAAATAAAAATCAGCAGCCAGCACTTCATCATGTAGTGAGTGGAGGTTTTTATAACTGTAATATTTAGAAATAGGTTGATACTGCAGTGTATTTTTTAGTGTGTATGAAGAAGTCCTTTATCATTTTGATAGATGACAGCATTTTGACTGTGTCAGTGATTTTCTGGAAGCAATATCATCACATTTGTTACCTGCTTATCTGCATCACTGATACCTGTGATTTAGGTTCAGTTCTAGTGTTGTGTGAAACATTTGCTAGGATATGTTTTTTGATGAGATGTGAAAATCAAAAAACGATACAAGTTTTGATTATATATTTTTTTTTCGTTTTTTAGACTTCTAGATTGCTAACTCTGATTTTTCAGACTTGCCAGATTTTTGTATACTGTTAGTATAATCTGAATATCTCTTTGAAGAACCGGAGTTAGAGAAATAAGAATACACTGACTTGCTCTAAAGATTTCAGTGAGTTAGAGAGGTGGTCTGGAAGACTTCTTTAATGCACAATCTCAGACTTGCTGAAGGAGCTCACGCTTTGGATGCAAGAGGGAGATACTGGTTAACTTCACTAAACAGGAAGAAAGTTTAGGAGAAAGCTGGATTTTTACCTTACAGAAATGGTAGGACAACTTTTGGTTGTCCGTTGCTCGGTGTACTCCTCATGAAGAGTAGATAACTGTCTTGGTGAGTATAGTGAAACGGAACTCTGGGTTTTATCCCTGTAAATCATCTGCCTGTTGTCTCGAGTGAGCAATGTTTTCTGCCTCTTAACAAGGATAAATTGATGGCTTGATATTAATAGTAGGTATTTGATTTCTTCAGATTATTTGTATGAAAACTGAATTTGAATTTACATTACTCCTCACAGTGCATATTGTAGGACCATAATGGAAACTAGGTATACAAAAAAAAAAAAATTGCCTTTTATTTTTAATTCAACTAAGCTAAACCAATATATGATAAATTATCTGAAAGTTTTGGGTTTACTAACATAAAATTTCCTGAAATTAAACAGTGTATGATTCTGAAATACATAAATACTTCTAGCACATCAGATGAGTCACTAAACAGTCTATCTAACTGCTACCCAAAATAAGTAATTCTTTCATAAAAAGATGATTTAATTTTGCCGTAGTTGTGAGTTGATCAAGAAGCACTTGGGCTTGACCTTTATAAGAACTATCAAGAGGAACTAAAGCGACACTAAAAGTTGTCCCAGTGGAAGTTAAAAAGCCTCCTTAACCTTTAAAAAGCATACAAAATACTGCCCTTTTTTTTTCCATGGCCCCTGAGTATTTTATTTTACTTTGTAAATTTTGTTGTGGGTTTTTTTTTTTTCTCCTCATTTTGCAGAGTGGCAAGGGAAATGAGCATTAGAAGGATTTTTAAACTGAGTGAAAGTCCTTCTGCAAGAGAGCTGAAGAATAAACACTTTTTTGTAAGAACTCTCTTTCATTCCCGTTTGCTTTTAAAGCTTCTCATCTTACAGCCTTTAATATCTTCATTTTGGAATCATTTCTCCTTTACATCCTGGAGTAATACAAGTTTTCCATGGGCTTATAACTGCCTTACTGTGCACTTTTCAACTTTTGTGGATATTTAATTGCTTGATAAGTTAATTTTTCTCCTTATGGAATGTGCCATTGATGGTTTTATAAAGTGTGTCCTCTCATTTTAAAACAATTAGTCCTAAGAAATGTAATTGAATGAAATTAAATTCATGAGGGAGGTAAACACCAGGGATGGAGAAGAGCTATTTAAACTAAAGGACAATATTGGCACAAGAACTAATGGGTGTAAGCTGGCTATGAATAAATTCAAGCTGGGAGTTAAAAGAAGGTTCCTAATTGTTAGAACAGTGAGGTTCTGTGATGGTTTTTCAATCAAAGCAAAATCAAAAGCACTCTTAAGAAGGAGTTTGATTGCTTTATGAAAAACATTAAATTATGCAGTACTTGTCATGGCTGGGGACTGGACTGAAATTTGGTGGTTCTTTCCTGTCCTGTAGTCCTGAGAAGTGTATACTTTCTGAGAGATTTGTTTACGAGTCGGAAGTTTATCTTTATATGTCCTGATGGATGCATAAATTTCCTTCACGTTGATTTTAATCACAAGATCAGCCCTTGGCACATTCAATTTGGTGTGTTAATTCTCAGGGGTCAACCTGGAGCCTCAGTTTAAGTTGCGAAGTCTCTCAGTTACTTGTATGTGATAATGGGAAGTTAGATACTGAGATAGATAGAAGCTGGAGGTTTCTGGCATTTCAGTTCTCTGAATTTACATGAAGAAAGGTTTATAATCTCTTTACCTGACAGTGGATGTGGAATTAAAAGAACTGCTTTTTCTCTCATTACCACTACTCATTTTTAATACAAACCAAAATAGCCCTCTAAAAAGTACACTAGAGCAGTATACTTGGGTAGCTTAAATGTTGCTTACTGTAATCTGACATAAAATTGAATGTGTTTTAATTCACTATTTAGCCCGTTTTTTCCCCCTGTATCTACTTGAAGTTTTTAAATAAAGGGAAACACACTAGCAAGGCAATGGAGAGTTTTTCTCATTAAAAGTGTGTGTAGCTTTACTTGTACAGTTACCCATTCCTATGACTTGTACTGCCTCTAGTGCTGACTGTGGTAAACATGATTTACTATTGATTCAGCTACATGATGCCCACAGACCATCTTTCTGAACTGTTATGCACTGGAACTTAATTTCTGTTCCTGCTTTAATTTTTTTTCATGCTGAAAACTAACCAGCTCCTGAGTTGCTGTCAAGCAGTAAGCTTCAAGGAGACTGAGCTGACTGGCAATCTTTTTACAGTCCTTTGTGCCTCCTCATGCAATCCTGGCATCTTATTTCATGTGTTGGCGTGTTTTGTTTTGTGGTTTTTTTTTTTTTTTTTTTTTTTTTTTTTTTTTTTTTTTTTTTTTTTTTTTTTTTACCTTTCATACTAGCACAGAAATGTCAAGTTATTTCATGAATTAGCCAGAAAGACACTACTGGTAGGTTTTTGGGAAGTTCTTATTCTTGTATTGTCGTCCTTGTACTTGTTTAGTTTGACAGTTAGTGCTTCACAGATTGATCCGATCCTTTCAGAAAGTCATACAGTGGAAAGTGAATTGGTATGTATGTAAATAAAAAGTTTAATCTCACCTTTGGTAACTGTAAAAAATGATCCATCTGACCACTTAGAAACGGACCTTGGAAATTTAGTTGTATGTGTTCATAGGGAATATGTTTACTAACCTGTGTCAGCTGAGCATTTGATGTGATGAGTTTAATCAGGAGGGTTTTCTTAAGGCTTATCCATAATGTTGAGCAGCTGTTTGCATGTACTGCTGTTGGGGAATGGCAGAAGGTCTGTTATTACTTTAATATGTTAAAAAGAGCACCCTCCTTAATGAAAATGTATTCTTATGTTGTTAGTATATGTTAAGATGTGCCTGTGTATTAAGGGTGCACTCCATTAACCTTTCGCTTGCAGAGTTGGATTAGAATCTGGAATGGAGCATCAGAGGGCCTTTCAAGACAAAGTTGAAAGAATCCCTTGTGCAGTATATGAGAGGCTGGCCTTATGCCATCTGACAGTTGCTTTGATCATATTTCTCTTCTGGGAAGGTGGTTTTTATCATGCTAGACTCTTACAGGTATTTTCAATAAGCTATTATGAGTGAAGCAGATAAACACAGTAACAGTCTTTGATGTCCATTTGATTTGTCAATGGTTATTGTGGGGGTTTCATTCTAAAGTAATTTTGTTTACCAAACCAGTGTCTAATTAAATCAACTAACTAAAAAAGGTAGTCTAAAAAAAAAAAAAAAAGCTTTATTTCCTTTCTGGAAAAATTGAGTTTAGGAATAGGTTCCATATTCATGTTTTATTTACAATTGTAAATGCACATTTTTCATCAATATTTTCTGACAGGTTTGTATTGGATTTAGGCCCAGAAGGTTTTCTGCAGATGCAAGGTTTCCAAAAGCTATTGTTTTAGTGATTTTTCACAGTGTATTATAAATGGCTTGTTTTCTTTACTGATTTCTCTTCATTTTATTCTATCTGAAGACACGCTCTGCAGATTAATGTATTCCTACTGGGTCCAGCCCCAGTTAGTTTAGCTCTTTGTGAACTGTTCTTGTTTTTGATGTTGTTGGGGACTATGGCTTTGAGTAATTCATATTTGGAACTAAAGATTTGTAATCTGTGCAGCCATCATTCGCCAGTCTGGCATAAACACACAGCATGCTTTCTCCTCTCCTGGCGATAAATAACCTTTAGGTTATAGCATTCACTTTCTAGCATGTCTTAGTAGTTTATAGTCTTTCACAGATACACTTGAAGATGGTTTTTTTGTAACTTTTGAGTGATATTGATTTCATTTGTGAACTGAGTCCTAATGATTTTATATCATTACACAGTAAAATTTTTTTAAAAAAATAATTTCTCAAGTAAAGGAGGAGTGGGGGAAACCTTTGTTTCTGTGGTGTGACTTTTTAGGGGTTTTTTGTTTGGTTGGGTTTTTTAACCAGAGTGAAATTCATTAACGTCACAGACATAACACTGATGTTATAAACCAAAATTGAAATGAAAGAAACAGAAAATTTGGACAAAGGGGTGGAATTGGTGTCCAAAAAGCGGATTTGTGGCCCGGTGTGCAATAAGTCTGTTGTCACACACTCAGGAGAGACATTGCTTATTTATTTCATGTCTGCCCAGAGATGGGTGACAGGTGATAACTCCACCAAGCTAGCACACCTCAGTTAACACACAGCAGCCTTTTACATACTCAGAGCAAGTTATCAGTTGTTTAGCAGTCGCACTCAATCACTTTCATTTCTTATGGGTTCCCATGAGCCTTGCATTCATTTAAAGCTACAGTGTCATTTCTCTGGACTACACATGCACTGTGAGGAAGGGTCTTCATCTGGGCAAGGGTCCTTTGGCCTGGGGGTGTGATTTTTAGTATTATAAGGGGGGGGTAGTTCAGTTAAGGATACATGGACCTTGGGCTTACTTGCTAAGTTTCGTATGTTTTCAAAACATCTTGATTAGTTGTCCTTTCCAGGCCTACTTGCTCCGGGATGTCCTTGTTTTAAGAATACTAACAATATTTTTCTGATTACAGAATTATTAAATTTTCTCATTATTGTTTATCAAACCGTTTGACTAGGGTTTATCAAACTTCTGAGTTAGCCTTCAACAGAAGGAAGGAAAAAAAGGCTTTCAGAAATGTGCATGACCGAGCTTTGTAGCTGCTGCTATTGGTGATGAAATTCTTTATGGGAGTAATAGGAGCGTTACTGTGAGTGAGTGAAAGGGACGGTTAACTTGAACTTTTAGCTCAGCCTAAATGCTTTCAAAATCCCATCTTTTATGAATATCAATCAGGTTTGGAGTCTCTTAACCTTGGGACAGGTTAGCTTCAGGAAGATAGAATATATGGTCTTCAGCAGTGTCCAGCCTTCTGAGACAGAGTAGATAAGAGCTTCACTGTCTGTGCTTCTACGGACTGTGGGGTTTTTTTGTCGGAGATGCATAATATTTTAACATCCATCTTAAAATGCGCATAGTTTTCTATTCTACCATTTGTCTAACACTGTAATCTCCTTGAGGCTCTCTTATTTACATCTTCTAATGGGATCTTGATCTCATTTGAGAATTAGGTGGCTGTAACGTTAGGTAAATAGGAGTTAGTGGAAAGTGACTTCAGCCAGGTACAGATGCTCTTATATTCTAAATCCTGTGTGTAGTTTCTATGCTGCTGTTTATTGGAGTGCGTTATTTCTCACACCAAGCATTTTTGGTATATAAAGTTTATGCCAGAAAGTTTTTGAGGACTGTTTGCACTGTCTTTTGTCTCCCCAGTGCAGGCTAAGTATTACATCCATTGTACCGACTCGGGGTGGAGGGGGAAGACCTAGTAGATTATTTTACAAGGTACTCGGAAACAACAGGAGAATAAGTATTAAGAAAAGGAAGATATTCCTAACTGATATTCGAGGAAATCATTTGTTCCTTAAATGCTATGTGGAGATTTTTTTTCATACCTGTTTTCTTCTGTGAAATACTTCCAGTGCTGGTGGTAGCTCTGGATACTGGTAATGTAACAGGCTGGCAGGCTTATTCGGGCTGTCTGAGGTCATGTTTAAGATTAAACTTTTGTAGGAAACTTTTTTGTGGAAAAGTCCCAAACCCCAAGGAATCCTCTTGCTCCTCCCTTTAATAGTTTGTAATCAGACCTCTCTGTGTTGGCATGTTAACTTCATCAGTAGTTAAGGTTTCTGTTTTCCTACAAAAGTTATTTTGTGACTAGGGTTGATTTGCTGTTGGACTGTTTTTCAGTGACTCTAAAGATGATTTGATAATGAGCATTAAAAACATTGACAATGGTAAAGAAGAGAGTATGGATAGTTTAGAATAGAATAGATAGTTGTGCATAATGTTTCAGCATTTGGAATTCACCATGCACATAAATTTCTTCTAAAAAAGTTTTGTTAGAAAAATGTTAAGACAGAGAATTATAATTGCAGTCTAAGTGGTTCTGGCCCTAGTTTTCTTAAATTAGGTATTTTAAATATGCATGTCTGGTAATATATCATTATGGAATATGAGAGCAAATTGGATGTGGAGGGCCGGATGCAGTGCTTCTGAGTGCTTCTTCTCTCTCTGGGAATAAAACCATATGTTTAGTAGACTGTTAGTCTGAATCAAAAGGTAGAGTTGAATTGTTTGCTGAACAGATAGAAATCAAATAATATTTAATTGATGGTTTTATTTGAGATAACCTGTTTCTGTTTTAACATAAACTGTCAAGGTGACCTGTCTAGACTTAATTCCTATTGTGAGAAATTTCAAGTTCCTGTAACCCTTTGTCATTAACAAAACAGTCTCTTTTAGCAGAGCAGAAGAGACAAGGCTGATAGTGGAAGTTTACTGTTTTCACTGCAAGTAATTTTTATTACGTATTATTGATTTTAAATACATGGATTGAAGGTTTTTGCATATGTTTCACTCTCCAAATGTCTGACCAGTCAAATGGTAAGAAAAAAAATGCATCCATACAGCAGACTGTTTTGCATGTATAATGCTTGTTCCAAGCACAAAGGAGTGGTGTAGATCTTCTGGGTCATTGAATTGCAGTCCCGTCCTATCGCAAGCAGTAACATTTATATAATGCTTTTCCACATTGATCAAGCTTCAAATTGTGTTTTCAGTTTTGTGCATGGGTCTCAGAGCCTGCCTTACTGAGAATCTCTACTGTATAGTCCAATCATGTGTAATGTCATGTGTGAGTGCTCTGAAAAAAAAGTGGAAAAAATGAGCATTGACAATGTATTCCCCAAACAAGCGATCTCTTTTGCATTTTTTTCTTTTTGGCTGTATCCTTAACATCATTTTTCTCCCTAAGTAAAGCTCTTTCTGTCAAAATATGTTTGCTGAATAATATGTAAACTCAAGACCTTTTTTTTTTTTTTAAGAACTTGGAGGTGAAAGGCCTGCTTACTTCTGCGTGGACTCCTTCAAATAATGTGTCATGTGCCCCTCCCTTCTTAGAAAGAAAACCTGTAGTTCATTTCACAGTTACGCTGACATTTGCTGCATTCCATTAGATGCTTTGTCCATAACAAATGTTTCCATTTATCTAGTTTTGAGTGATGGGAAGGTTTTCTCTAGCCAAGACAAGTTCACGTAAATAATTATATAAATGTTGATGTTGTAACAAACCAGTATATTAATACAACATCACTTCTCTGGTACTGTTAAGAGCAGCTTTGTTTTAATGTCTAATAAGAAACGTGGTACTAAAATAAACTTTGACCATTTCAGTAAACACTTGAAACCATCACCTTCACCCTGATGGCAATGTGGCAGGATTTGTGTTGGGATGTGGTGGTTGGGGTAGTTGTTAAAATTTAATCTTCCCGAATTAGGCCCCTAAATTTCTGCTATTAAGTAAGTGGAAACGTATGCCTTCTTCAGCACCAAGCATTTTAACTGTCTCTTGGAAAGGTGAAACCACAACTGTCTCCGACATCTTTCCTAGGTGCTAAAAGTCTCAGCTGCCCCTTTCTCAGTTGTCACAACTTCCAGCTTTCTTTTGACAACTTGTGTAATGATGTCTCATATTCAGTGTAAAAAAAGTAGGTCTGAAAACTGGTCTTTAGCATGGAATAAATGCCATTGAGAGTACTGGATAAAAGAGGGGTTGGAGGATGGTGGTGCTGCCTAATTTTGTCACTGCCAAAGGAGGGTGAAGTTGTAGGACAGAGGGTATAATTTTTACTGTGTCATTATTTATTTATTTTAGTTTTGCTCTTGGCCATCTAAGAAGACAGCAGAGTATCGGTTTGTGCAAAATGAAATTAGCAGTTCTGATAGCGGCCAGTTTTTGCAAAAATATTCTTGCTGGTTCTCCTGTGGAGTAGCTTCAGTAGCCTGCCTTCCTAACTGTTCTTAACAGCGTGAAACCTGATTTTACCATGTGGAAGCAGACTTTGTCACAGCGGGGATGAGGCAATGTGCATGTATAGCTGCAAAAAAGCTGAAGGAGTCCCAAATCACTGCAGTCTCTGCAGGGTCCACCTTTATGCTTCAGTAATTTTTCTATCAGTTAAGATAACTGCATTGACATAATGGAGTTCTTATATACTGATTCGGAAAGGGAAGTTTAAGATTAGGAGAGAAAAATGAACAGTGTGGTGAAGAAGTGAAAAGCAAGGACATGCATAAAACTGAGATCTTATTTATGTGAATTGTATGACGTATATGTTGTAATTACAGACTGTTACACAAAATAAGGTATATAGATTGTGTTATTACAGGGAACTGCAGAAAAGCAAGGCTCCGCAAATTTTGCCCAACTGTGTTTTGGGTTTAGGTTAATTTAGGTCAATACCTGATTACCAAAAACTGCGAGTCAAATCTAAAAATGTTGTGAGAAGGATTTTATTCCCCTGTAGTTCTAATCGGGATTATTCTGAAAACACTAGGTGAGAGCAACATGATGCTATTTTTGTTTTAAAATGTATAGCCAGGTTTCATTAACAGCTCATACTTGCTTCCAGAGAGACTTCCATTTGCATTTAATTAAATACGAGACCAAAAAGGAAGCAGCACAAGTTTCTGTACTTTCTGTCATTACCGCAAAAAAACATTTTATTGGAGGTAATAGAATGCAATAGTGAGCAGGAGTGTATTGTTTTGGTTTTTTTCCTCTCATTCCATTTGCTACTTTATTAAATAGTCTCCATTAATAGAACAGGAGGTCTGGCAGAAGAAAGGGAGTTGTAGAGGTGAACGTTTTGTATAGTAGTAGAGAAATCTGAGTGTTGAACTATTGTAAAAATATATGTAAAAATATTATCTCCAAGAATGATTCTGAGCTCTATTTTTATGGGCTGTTTTGATGCACAAATGTGTGTTGTCTCTGTCCTGTCTTCCTGCCAAAAATTATAGGCTTTGACTGTGCTGAGTCTGTCAAGAAGACATTTTGCAGGTTTTGATTAATATCCAGACATTTGGTGTTCATCTGTAGTGCAAAGGAAACTTTTTCCAAGTAGCTGAGTAAATTCAGTTAATCTATTTTCTTCTGTACAGCTACACTAAATTTATAAAATAATGGCACAGTGTTATACTTCTGAATGCCGTTCTCTTGAGTGCTTTAAGTTGAACAAAGCATCAGGCAGTTGTTTTTGTGTTTTCAAAGAGTAATAGCATCCCAAAAACGGTGATATAAGGCTTTCTACTTGGTTCTGTGCTGAAAGGGGCAATACGGTCGAACACTGGAAGTGTCACTATATACGATACTCTAGTGGCATCACAGCAAATTTCATATCCTTACAGTTTATTTAAAAGAAATTCACAATGCAGCAAGCAACTTGGAATACGTTTGAAAAATACAGTATTGTGAATGGAAATAAAGCAAGCTGAAGTAAAACCCCAAATTGAAATGGGAAGTGCTACGTAAGGGCAGTAGTATGTGTTCATACAAACAAGGCTGCTGCTATAATGGGAGGAAAATGTTTTTCAGGGTCGATCTGTTTGTAAGCAGTGGTGGGGGGGAGGCTCTTACATAGAGTAGACAACCTTAGACATCAGTATTTGCTGTTGTTGGCTCTGAAACATTACAGCACTTCTTTATCCTCAAACAGAAACAGAGAGTTTCTTACCTACTACTGTGTGGCAACTATGGATTTTTGAATGCTTGACTTAGAGTTCTAGAGCTGCACTGCGCAGTGAACTCAGCAGGAGTTTTAATGGTACGGACTGTAGGAGTGATGAGCAATAGGCAAGACAGCTAGGACTGGGTAGAGTACAGTAGGGAAAAGTTATGTTCTAAATGGTTGTATTATAATATTTCAAGGAACTTATTTTGTTTAAGTATGTGAATTTGTTAGAGTTACGTTAGAGGCTGTTTGTAGCTATTAACCACTGTATGGAGTAGATGTTTTTAGGGATGTTCTCTGTTCTACTAGAAGAGATTGTTTGTTTTATTTATTTAACATCCCTGTAGGGGGCACATCCTTTCTGTGCTTGGAATTGGCATCACTTTGTTGTTGCACAGGCAGGGCTGGATCTTGGTATTCTCCTTCTCTATCTCTCTGTTTTCTTCCCTTTTTACTTTGGGGGAATGCAGGATCTCAAGATCTGCCTTCTTACTTCCCCATCAGAAACAAAGCTCACATTTAAGGACAAGTAAAAAGTCCTAGAGAGGGAAAAATTAGGGGAAGAGTGTTGATTAAAAAGCCCACACTTCTAACCTTATAACTCCCAGACCTCAGAGCCATGTGGGAATATCTGACTGTAGTCTTTATACACTATCACATTAATATCAGTCTTTGAACATAGCACTGTTAGCAGTGATTAGGTGGACACCGGAGAGAAACTAGTAAATCTTAATATTAGTGAGTAACTGAAATAAAAGATGGGGACTAGTTTGGTTTTTTTAAATTAAAACCAGAGCCTCAAAATCAATGCTCAACTGAAAAAAATAGTATTTATATTGACTAATCAAACCTACTGTTTTAAAACAGAACATACAGTTTAATACTCCCTTGTAAATCTGGGTAACTTCTTCCTTCAGGTCTTGGTCATTCAAAGTTCTTTAGTGAAACATTGTCCTGAATAGGCTCTGCAGAATGGTACCTCCTGTACATGCAACAGGAACGTTTGGAAAGTTAGCTGATTAATAGAAAGTATAGTTTGTGCATGCGTTGCTTGTCAAAACAGAATGCGTAGTAAATTATTTCCTCAACACGGAAGCCTGGGATGTGTATCTCCTATTTCTGCTAGTGGAGAAATACTTTAACCGGAAGTTCTGATCCTCTTATTTCATAAGCTAGCCCTTTTATTGACCTCATTCATTTACCTTTTTTAAAAAAAACAAAACTATTTCTCAGCACATGCGAGGGAACATGAGGACAATAGCATAGAATACATAAGCTTTATACCACTGCAACAGCAAGCATTGTACAAAAGGGGTAGTAGCTCGGTATTACTTGTTTGCTTAATGAAGGCAATGGACATTAAGAAAAACAAAAAACACCAGGGAGAAGCAAGTAGCATTTTATAATGAAGTTTAAAACACTTGCTAAGTAACTGTAAATTGAATGTGAACACATCGCATCTCAAAATATTAAAAGAAGAAATATAGGCACTTGAGATTCTTGCTAAAGCAAATGCTCTACTAGAGTGCTAATCACTTGAAGTGGTCAGTTTGATTAATAATGAGTTACCTTAGGATTCTTACTAATTTTTCATGGATAGACAAGTAGTAATGACCAAGGTGGCCTTAACAGTGTTTTGCTTTAACAGACCATGTAGAGGCCTGATCCTATACCCTTTTCAAACTCCTGGATAGTCTGCAATCACCCATGCTCTGTGGATTTGCTTCAATAAGTTGCTGTTTCTGGATGTAAAATAGAAGTACTGAAGGGTGACTGCAACACCACAACATCTGGATTAGTCTCATGTTTTGTGGGTGATTGGTTTCTGAAATTATATTATATGCACATGCTAATTTATATATAGTGAGTGCACATTATCTTAAAACACCATTTTTGATACCATCTATCTAGCTAAGTATTATCACGCTTTAAAAAGCCCCTGAAAAGACGCAAGACTTTCTTATCTCTGTCCTCGCTCATATTCCCAGCTGAGAATCTTCTATCTATTACCACAGGTAAAGCTGAAACCAGTATTTTATTCTGCCTTCTATTTCATTGTCTGATAACTCATGGCTGTTGGTGCAGAGTATTTGACAAGATTAATGATACAACTAACCTCTTTGTGCTACTCTCATTACCAGTATTTATCTTAAAATCCACTTCCAAGAAGGTAGTATGGGCTCTTGAATATGAAAGCTGCTGAATATCTTTTTAACCACTAAGTTGAAAGCTGAATTCAAATAAGGGAAGGATGCAGCCTTAATTAAATATCACAGCTCTGGGTAAATTAGTAAATATTCTGCATCGTGATACTCAAGAAGGCTGGAAAAAACACTACATAATGTTGGAGTAATCTTTCTCTGTATACTTAAGCTAATACTTCATTGATTTACTGCTTTTTATGAATGCTCCATTCTCAATAAGGAGAATGTTCTTCACTGAAATAACACTATTTATGTGTTATAGAAAATGTAGTCAACGTAATTACTATTTATACTGTTGGTTATTTAATAGGTTGTGGTTTTGCATTTGTTTTCTACTCCATTTTTCCTCAAGACTGTAATGTTGTAGTAAGTATGGATGAGTGCTGATGGGAGAGAGCTTTTACTGTCAAAACTGAATTTTGATGAGTGACAAAGTAAACCTCATGCTGCTGTCCAGGCTTATGGATAGCTCGTGTAAACCTAAACCAGTTAGATGTGATTTTACTGTGTTTCGTGGTGGAGCCACACCTTGTGGGTACTTGCCCTCTCCTAGGAGTTGAAAAGCCTGTTAATCACAACGATGGGCTACAAACGGTCTGCATAACTACTTACCGATAGAAATACAGAAAAGGGAGTACAAGTCAAAGAGAAAAGAGCAGTAAGTGCTCTTTCTCAGCTTGTTCCTTTCCTTTTTCAGGAGCATTATTCTCTACCAGTCTCCAATAGCCTGCTATTTTCCATTCCGTATCAGCAAATGGTTGCATTTTTGTAGTTCAGGGCATGTTTTTCCAAGTCAGGGTTGGTTTTGTCCCTCTCCCCTTCCCCCCCCAGGGGTCTGTGTTAGCTAAGGTTCTCTTACAATCTTATACGGTATTTTGAGTTGAGTGGAAAACGGTATCAAAATTCCTAATAGCCAAGAAATCTTAGTTCTAGTGTTGGCACTGATAGGAAAAGTTCTGTTTACAGGCTGTAGATACTTGATGTTTGATCCTTTGCAAGTCATGGCAATTGTGCAATTTAGGTAATTTCTGAAGAATTATTTCCCTCGCTTCTGTGGAAACATCAGTTGCATAGACTCTTACGGAAATGAGGGAGATCAAGTAATCCTTTTTCTTCCAGGTATGTACTTATAACAGGATCTAAAAGTCTTTATTGAAGTTGACATCCTCTATGCCGGGCAATGTACGTAAACAGTGGATTGAACAGTTTGTCTTGAAAACCTGAAGTTTCAAGATTAACTCTGCCTGATGAGAGTTTAGAAGCCTTCTCTGTCCCTTCTGAGCTCAGGATTTAGGAGGACCAGAGCATTGAGGGACTCTGCCTGCTGCTCAGTGTCACCTTCCCGCTTCAGAGGTGGTGGCTTCCTTGGGGGGAGGTCTGCCAGGCTCTCCCAGTGCCAACTATTTCTAACACGTGTGTGTGTACAGAAATACAAAGGTTTTGATATGTTACTGTGTGAAACAGAAAATGGTGATACTCACCTATCTTGAGTGCTGGGTGCCTACCGGGATAATGTGACGTGAGGAAAACGTGTCTTTAGCCACGAATAAGGTGTTCCACAACAGAAACTAAGGAAGATGAGAGGCATCTGTTTTCCCAACATACTGTTTTTATTGGAGGAGTTTAGCTCTTGCCATGTAATGAGCAGAGCACCCAGGCTACAGTGATACTCAATGTTGTAACTTTGTTTCCTATCCCTTTATTCCTTAAGCTCAGGGGTTAAGATAGCATGAGAATGCTGCAGGCAATGCGAGAGTAGCTTTTCATAATGAAGCTACAGAATTTAGCAGTGAAGAACAATTAAATAAAACTAAGGAAAGATTTTGGAGTTGTTAGGTTGTTGCTAGAGGGTTGCCAGCCGTCTTTTTTTTCCACTTAACCCGGAAAAGGAACATGTATTTTATAAGTATGTTTGATAAATAGCTCCAAATTTAATGCTTTTTGAGCTGATCTTACAGTTTGTGAGCTGATGTATTTATTATGTTAGCTGTTAGTTATTTATCTCTAATAAAAACATTTTGTCTAATACTTGATCAGCAGTGGTTGAATTTGATCTGATGCTTTTACAAAAAATTTACCACACGTGCACAATATAGCCTGAAGATATTGATGTAAGTGTTGTGGCACATAGCAAAGTATTTAGATGTTTAAATAATCTGGAAATACAAGTGCAACTTATGAGAAGCAGATGATTTTGTTTCCTGTTGGGGAGTATCAGGCACGGGCATTGTCCCCTGGAATAAGGAAAACTCCATCATATGTTAAGAATTGCGTTTGTGCAGATGTGAATAAAAATCAATCAACAATCCACTGGTATCTTTTTTTTTCAATACAGACATGAAAGACTAGAAATTTACTAAAGTGTGACAATGAAGCATTTTGAGCTATAATAAATAAAACCCATTAATCTTGAAAATTTAATTTTTTGAGAGCCAGTAGCCAAGGAGCAGCCTAATGTAATTACTTGGTGAAATGCTTTGTGCAAAACGGATGTTTGGAATATTGAAATTGCAAGAAAATGTAAAAATATGCTTTAGTAAAAACTAGGATATTAAAGCACAGGGGAAAGTGTACTGAGGGAACAAAGTACATTTCTGTCACAGTCAGTAAACACCATTAAAATTAAACTGCAGGGGAAAGCAAATGGGCTATTTTTATCAAATATGAAATTAAACAATATACTTAGTATATATAATATATAAACAGAAATACAATAATGTTAAAAATAGGAAATGCAGGAAAGTTAAATTACTACAAATATTTCTTTGCACTCTCTTATGTTTGTTTGCGTCTTTCATGTAGCTACTATTTAGTGAACACGGAAAAGGAAAAAGAATTGTGATTTGGCAGGTATGAAAAGCTACGTACAACTTCGAACCCCAATTCTAGTGGACTTGACACTGATCTCCTTTCACCTAAACAAAACAAATTTAAGTCCTTGCATGAGTTAAACAGTGCCAGAGAAAGAGAAATTATTTGGTTTATAAGCGTTTGTTATCGCAAGTGTCTCAGGCAGATTTATTTCACCTGACTGTGATCCATTCATGGAACCACAACGGAAAGAAATGCAACGCCTGACTGACTTTGACTTTTGACTGACTTGAAGGTCAAAAATATTTTCCTTCAAAAGTTCTCTCACCAATAAGACAGAAGCAGGAGTTTTACAATACTTGGTTTTTACGGTCTCTTCAGTATGACTGATGCTTGCTGGACAGGTCCAACGTTGCTTGACGTTTGGAGAGACTCTGTTCTTACTTGGCTTGAATAGGAATGATCAGATATTGAAAGAAACAAGTGGATGATGAATGTACTTGGAACAAACCTAGTATAGTGTCTCTTGTTCAAAGCTCTGATTTGAAATAGCTTTTGAAGCAAGAGCTAAGAGCCTCACGTGCAAGCCTGGCATTGGCATCGCTTAAAAAGGCTGCTCTGTAGGGAATTTACTTTGCTACCTGAGTCATTATCTCTCTCATAGATTAGGATGAGCCCACATACCTGCGTATGCATACCTCAGTCAGAATCTCTTTCTTTGTGCCTTCCATTCCTTCTGACTAATTACTGTTTTTCCTAAAGTTGTTTCATATCTGAATATTTTTTTACTTTGAGGGCTGATCTATAGAAATCAGTGGAACTCAGGGTAATGTATTGAAACATTGGTCTGTAATAGTTTGACTGACTTGGCATGTGTTTAAAATTAATATTGTTTAAAAAAATTTGAAATTATTGTTTAAAATTCTCTTCTAATCTCCTAAAAAAGAAAGTCCCAAAACCCCCACAGCCAATTATTTTTTAATTGAAAAAAAAAAAGAAGGTATTCCTTAATGCAGATTTCTTTTGCTGATACCGCATTGAATCTCTGATATGCTAAACTGGGTTCACAGCTTGTTGGCTGGTGACATGGTGTAAAACGATTTTATGCACAAAGCATAACAGAATCCAGGGCATCGCAACTGAGCTTAAGTGTCCCAACAGATAGCTGTTTATAAAGCTGCAGTATTCAGTCAAAACAGAAGGTGCAAACGAAATTAACTACAGTTTTGAGAAATCGTCCTACACAATTCTTTTTAGGATTTAAAATAGGAGTTAAGTAGTTTATATTTTACTTTTTCAGTCTCTGAATTGGTATTACAGAGTTGGAAATCTGTTTTTTCCTGTACTGATCAAAAAATGGTGTATTAGAGCATTATCACTGAAACAGTTAATCACGTTCTGTAGGACACTTAAAGAGCTTTTCATTTATGTTGTATTAAGCGCCTGTACAGTGTTAAGGTGGTCAAATAAATTTTAAATTCTTTCAAATATCTCCTCAGAAAAATCACTTTTGTTCCATTTAAGCAGCCAGCGAGCAAGTTGAGAGGTTTAAGGTGTCTATATGTATATGCTCTTAATATGCTGTTAATCAAGACTCGCGGTGCACTAATGAGCTGCGCATACCCTCGATACTTTTGGAGAATTCAGCTCTGTTGTTGATAAGTTATAACTGTTTTGTTTTATAAGAAATATCCTTCTTTCTTGAAAATTCTGTATTTTGCTTTTCGAGTAGCTAATGAATATCAATGGGTAGTGCTGCAATTGGTGACAGCACCTCCTAAAAAATAATGAATTGTATTAGAATGAAATACCATAGCTCTTACACTAGCAGTCATTTGTGTGGGAGCTAGGGGTTGCATAGGATTTGACTTTTGGTGTGTGTTTTGTTTAGCATTCTGGTTAAAGATAGAGAAAAATAGGGAAGAGATCTGTGTTATGCCTTTTTTTAGAGATGCTTTTATTGAGTAATCTCTCAGATTCGTTCACTGTATTCTTAGGAATAGATTTTAGGCTTTGATGCATTTCCCCCTGGCTTTATACAGCCACCCTCTCCTATGTCATTCATACAGTGGCAGAAACTCAAATGTCTCTTTTCTACAACTGAAATTGTACAGGTAGTCTGGAAGCTCAGTGCCTAATTTTTCAACCTTGATTTCCATACTGGCTGTTAAGAAATTTTAACTCCAATATCTTGCCTACTACTCAAGTCAGTAGCAAAAGGGGGCAACATAACAGTTTCAGTCATAAGCTACCGTGGCCATAGGGATACTTTTTGTTTCTGAGGTAACTTCAGTTCCAAAAATTTGAATTAGGAGGAGAAAGTAAAGCTTTTTTCTGTAGTTTGCCCTCTCTGTCTGTCTTTAAACAGTGATTATAGTGAACATGATTAGTGATTTAATTGGTGCAAGAGCTAAAACTTAACCTGAATTAATTGCAGTCATATGCAGCAATTTATCTTTGGATGACTTACTGTAGTGTCTGCTGTGTGTTATATATTTTTTGAAATTTACTTGTGATTGACTAGTTTTGCTGCCCAAATGTGAAATACACTTTTTTTTTAGTATAATGATACATGTTTTCCAGAAAGATAGGTAGAAAATGTTGAAATTTGCATAAAACTAATCTTCAGTGTAATATAACTTCACTAATTATTGAATCTGTATCTTTAAGGGATTTGTGTGTTTGGTTTTTTTGGGGGGAGGGAGCGTTGGCTTTTGGGGTTTTTTTTGGAGGTTTGGGTTTTTTTCGTGGTGCAAATGTGATACTCTGCATGTTTGATATTCCTGCCAGGGAGAGGGGGATCAGAATTCTATGATTGCCACTAACTGTTAGAACTAAACCCCATATTTTCCTTTTAGAAGTAAGTTGTCTTGAATCACAAACACGTTACAAAGTTCAGCTTACAATAAACACCAAAATACTGCATAGGACTTGTAAGTATTTAGAAAGTGTAAAAGGTTTCCACTGTAGGAGTTTTGGACAGATTTCACTGACATTCATAAAATCTTGCAAGACATGTGCATGCAAATATGGAATAAATATTTTTTAAAAATGCATTTAACTGTGCTTCTTCATGATTTCTGAAGATAAGCTAGCCCATTTTTACTGGGAAAGGACTCTAATTTAGGTCTTTTGTTTAGGAATGCTAACAAGTTGTGAATGCATTAAGATGCAATTTACAAGTGAGTGAATAAATCAGTTTTCGGACTATATTAATCTAATGCAGTGTGGACAAATACCCAGAAATAATTAAAATGATCAACATGTCGGTATTGCATGCAACCTCCTACAATGTTATTTTGCATAAAAAGGGCAAGTAAGGGGAAAATGTCCATACATTATGGATTTAATTGGCAGTTTCCAGTTATTAGAATAGAGGGTTATTTTCATTCCTAATGTACTTAATGTGAATTTAGTATTTGAGAAAGGTTGATAGGTGAAAGATTAGGTTAAGGGTTGATTTGTGAAAGGTTTAGTACTTCTGGATTGACAGCTCTGGGAATCTGACAATAACTGTACAAAGAACCAAAACAGCACAGACGGTGCTGCTGCCATCTTCTTACCACTCCACACCTTTACCAATGATGCACCTGCTCTTATCCAGAGTTCATCTGTAGCTCTGCGACGTGTTCCTTCAAATCCTGGCTTTTTTGCTAAATTTACTTGCAAGGGGATTCAGCACAAGAATACAATGATAGCAATGGTTCTCTTCAAGATCCCAACCTACTAAAAACCAGTTTGAGGTCATGTGTGCCATTATATTGCAGCCCCCAATCATTACTGATTATTTTTCTCTGAACTGGTAAAAGGTTGTTACACGTGTCAAGGTGAGCATTCAAATTCAGACTTCAATAGTTCTTTGCTCAAAAGTGGTAAGGAACAACAGGCTGGTTTTCATCTGTTTTTATGTCCCGTATGTGATCTCTGTCCCCATCTCTCATTCTGTACAGTGTGGTTTGCTTGAAGGTGTCTGAGGAAGCTAACATAAATGAGTTGGAAGCTAATTTTTCAAGGTTCTTATTCATACATATATTTCCTTTCTAGTGATACTTTTCAGAAAGAAAAAATAATCTTTGAACCTATTTATGATAATTTTTCTCTTAATAACATGACCTTTAAATAGTATTTTCTGTAGCTTATATTTATGCTACATGCAAGTATAATACAGTAGCTAAAGGGTGTAGTATTTTTTTTCTTGAGAGAGGTAGATCAGAAGTAAGATGTTTCTCTGCAGATGTAAATGAGCAGAAGACTTAGAATGGAATACTCCAAAATTATAAACATTTATGGAGTTATGTAATTTTATAATTAAATTGTCTTTCACTTGTCATTTTAAGATCCTACTTTGTCGCTAGCAGACGACCATGTTGCATACGAAGTTGTGAGTACGCTTTAAAAAAGCAGTAGAGTAAGCTTTGTAAGATTTTTGGAGATATTCCAGGCTTTTCATTATAAGCGGTAATTACTAACTTGATGTGACATGATAATGCTAGATTATTCTCTCTACTGAATTTATAATCCACCATGCAACTGTGGCTAGTGTCCTTAAGCAAGAAGAAAGAGGATACAGAAGATGGAAAGTACAGTCTCTAAAGTGTTATCGTATCTTGTTATATAGACTTGTTATAGGCTAATAGCGCCTATCACTTCCCTGTGACAGGTTGCTAAGGTTTATCATTGGCATTTTAATATTTAATATGATAAGAAAATTTCATATATTCAACTATTCATATAATTTTGCCTGTTAAAGGACAGTTTTGCTGAGATCTGAGAGAAGCTGCAAATATTTTCACTGTTTAAGGTCTCTTTCCTCCTAAAAATTGATGATTCTCTTCTCTTTACTGCCTTATGTGAGTAGCAAAGTGTGGTAAACTGGAATGGTATTAAAATATTGTGGTCGTATGGGAAGGGAGCCCTTCCTAGAAAGTCCAGTAGCATGAAGTCCCAGTAGAAACTGTGAGTATTGTAAACAGAGTTCCTTTAAGAACTTCTGAAGATACCAATGTAAGACATGGATGACCAGCTGGGAAAACCAGGTTAAAGGAGTAAAACTTAAGAATATGTGGTTACAGTCTCCATGATCTTTGAAGCAAAGCATGTTTCAAGGAGAAGCTAGCTTTGGAAACATTGAAGAAGGGCATAGGATAAAGTCTGTTCACATAAATATTTGGGAAGTGGGCTATACCAAAGAGGGAATTGGCTGCAGTACCAACATGCTGAAGATTAAAGGAGGGGTTGTTCATAGGGGTGTTCCATGTCATGTTCTGGTACTTCTGCTAAGACTGCAAATTTAAACAAATGACCCGTAAGGTCCCACTATCTTTGATCCACTGAATTTGACTCATTTGTTTAGTAATTCCCAGATGTTATTCAAGTAATGTACATTAACAGGATATTGACTTCTCTTGAGGCAAACATCAATGTTTATTGAAAGGAGAAATAAATATTGACTGAAGTAAAGCCAAAGTCAATTTTTTCCTCAGAACTATAAACCTTAATGTGCACTGAAATGCCAAGTAAATATACAGTTTTCTCCATTTAAATCTCGATAATTCTGTGGACATATATATAACACTACTGTTGCTGTTTACATATAAAATATGACTGTTGTAATAAATACGTAAAAAGAATTTGCAAACACTTAGGTTATTCTCTAATGGAAGCACAGCTATGAAAATGTGATTTGATAATTTTGGCAATTATGGTCAAGTATTTAATAGTATCATGGCCTTTGGCAGAAAATGTTTTATTTGCATTCTAAATTAGTAGGTTTTTTTCTGTGATGGATTTTTTTTTTTATTCCCAGGAGAGTAACATCTGTAATGTGCTTACTGCAAATATGAACTTATACTAGTTAAAAGAATTGTCATTGATTTATAAACCAGCTAAACATGTGCGCATGATAAACATGACTTGCATGCTTTTATCATGCCTGAAAGAATATATTTATTCGAAGTTATGTATTTCATAGAATCATAGAATGTTTTGGGTTGGAAGGGACCCCTAGAGGTCATCTAGTCCAACCCCCCCGCAGGAGCAGGGACACCGCTAACCAGATCAGGTTGCTCAGAGCCCCATCCAACCCGGCCTTGAATGTTTCCAGGGATGGGGCCTCCACTACCTCTCTGGGCAACCTGTTCCAGTGTTTCACCACCCTCATTGTAAAGAACTTCTTCCTTATATCTAGTCTAAACCTACCCTGGTTTAGTTTAAAACCATTACCCCTTGTCTTGTCACTGCTGGCCCTACTAAAAAGATTTTCCCCATCTTTCCTATAGGCCCCCTTTAGGTACTGAAAGGCCGCAATCAGGTCTCCCCGCAGCCTTCTCTTCTCCAGGCTGAACAAGCCCAACTCCCTCAGCCTGTCCTCACAGGAGAGGTGCTCCAGCCCCCGGATCACTTTTGTGGCCCTGTAACAGTATGATCTGTAAGCATGATCTAAGTAATTATTTGTTAGAAAAAGTGTTGCAGGCAAGTTTGTTGCTGTATTACAGTTACTCAAGAAAGTGGTTCACTCACATCCAGGTTAAGTACTTGACTAGACAGAGATATCTGTCTAGAAGTAATGATAGCAAATGATGTAAATGGAGATGCAGTTCTTGCAGCTCAGCTTTGTGAAGATGCTAACAAGTCTGACTTCTTAACCAAGGCTGGTTTCAATCTCCTGGAAGTTTACGTATTGATATAAGATCATGTTTCGTTGAGTGATTCAGTCACGACTGACTCATGTCGTGAATGAATGAGCAATGGCCAGTGAGAGTCACGGTACAATGGTTTTCATTATGTGTCTGCTTTCCAAGCCAAGTGGAAGGAGGTCTTTATGGTCTTCATCCTTGTGGTGGTTCTAAAGGACTGTTTATCACAGTCTTTTTCATTTTACTGGTTCTGTCTATCCTTTTTTCACGCAATACCTCCCATGTAAAGGAAGCATAATTTTAGCTGTGCTTAAGGGTTTTCATGCTCACTAATGTGATTCATGCACAGAAAGGTCACTCTGAGTAAGATCTTCCACTTTGATTAAGGTGGCCGTGACGTGCTCTCTTTGTGACGTTATCCATGGTGTCCAGAAAGCAGATACTTTCTGTACTGTTTGTGCTCTCTTCTCTCTGGCGTCATCTTTGCTTCTGACCGGCTGTCCCCCGTGCTGAGTGCAACGTGCAATCTGAGTGCCAAATTTTTAACTGTCTTTTAGCACCATGAAACATAATCAGACCTCAGCCTTTGGTCTGATCTGTAAGCTGAGAAGGCAGTAGGTGAACTTCACATTTTGAAATACTAGTGTGTGCTGTTTTCATGTATGTAACCCTCAGGTAGCACTACTCTTTTCAGAAAACCAGTACTTGGGAATGAAGTAGTGAGGTGTTTCAGGCAAAATTAGACACAGAAGGAGACCAAGTCAATGGGATTTCCAAAGTAAAAGAGACACTGGCATGAACTTATTGAACTATCTGATATAGCCAGCTCTTCTGCTGAATGATGAGGTTCTTTTCAGGTAAGTTGCAGGTTGCGTATGTGAAAGTAATGCAATTGATTAATTTTCAGTTCTAGTTTAAAAACTGATGGGACAGAAAATACAATGCCCTCCCCTTTTATAAAGCTCAAATCAGCTAATGTTACTTCTTCATAGAGAATGCTGTCATTGAGTAACGGTCTGCTGCCAGAAAAAAGCTGAACCAAGCTGTCTTATATTTTCAAAGCAGGCACTGCTGCCTTTGAAATAATCTTGTAGATGTTTATATGATGGAATACTAAGTAGAAGACCAATTCCAGATCTTTTGACAACGTTCTGTTATAATGACTTTACTCCTATTATATCAAATGATTGATGTAGATGTAATCATTGTGGTTGATGGATGTTAGCGTGGCAGGGTGACATTTGATTTCTGTTCTGTTTGAATTCTGATTAGCTTAAAGAATAAATCTGTGCAGTGCGGTTAGAAAAGTTTACTGTACCTGTGTGACTAAACTCGTGTCTGACTGACATTTATTTATTTTTATCAGTGTGGAAGGGTCAGCCATACTTATTATTCAGACTTTAAAGTGAATTTTAATGCTTGTGGAAGGATCCAGATTGACAGCCAGAGGAAGTGAAGTCCTTTCTCCATCTGCAAAAGAGACATAGCATAGACAAGAAGGATGTTCCTGTCCTGCCTAGGGAGTCTTTATTCTTATTTATGGTAGAGGAATGTTAACGGTCCCAGATCTGCTGGAAAGTGGTACCCTGTATTTTGGCCATGTGGGTTTGTATCATAACCTGCCATATGTGGCTGTGCAGGAGTTTGAGGGAAAGTAAAATTTCACGGTCTGTTTCATGTGGGAGAAAACCAGGGGTTGCTGATAGAGTGGCTATGTGTAGAGATGACAGAGACGAAAAATGTGTGGAATTTCAGTTACTTTCATCTTCCCTTCTGCACCTTCTTTCATCTCAAAGCTATTGCAGAGTAAGAGTAGTGACTGATTTGTTACTGGGAAGGTCAAGAAAAATATTTTCTTCTGGATATATAACTAATTCCTGTTATTATTTTATTTTATAACTTTTATTACTGTTCTGGCCTATTTCTTGTTTTCAGTTGAGTTCAGTTGAGTCTCTTGGTGAGCTCTTAAGAGCTGGAGCAGTGATTTCCATCTCTTGTCTGCTGAAGACTAAATGCACCTGTGTACTGGGGTCTGGCTGAGATGGAGTTCATTTTCTTCATAGCAGCCCACGTGGTGCTGTTTTTCAGATTTGTGACTAAAACAGTGTTCTAGCTGTTGCTGAGCAGTACTTGCACAGCACCATGGCTTTCTTTTTTTTCTTGTTCTGCCCACTCTCCCCTCAGTGAGTGGGCTGGGGTGGGCCAGACGTTGGGCGAGGACACAGCCTGGGCAGCTGACCCAGATTGACCAAAGGGATATTCTATGCCGTATAATGTCACACTCAGCAATAAAACCTAAGGGGAATTTTTTGGGGGTGACCACTCAGGCATGTACATACCCAGATGTCACTCCCTTAGCTGCTACTTTGATGGTTTGATAGGCCATGTGGAATGGAAGGAGGTTAAGTTATCACGTGTAGATCTGCTTTGCTCACATCAGTTCCCTTTAATGTTATAAAAAGACTGACAGTGTACTAAAAGTATCTCTTGTGATTCATGTCCTGGTTCTTGATGTCACTGACACCCATTTGAAAACATGCTTTAGAACAGTGTTGTTAATTGCAAAATGTAGAAATGCTGAGGGGGTAAATTCTGCTCTTTTCTTTTTTATTTTCATTTTTTTTCTCCTTTTGTTGCCAAACGCATGTGATTCCAAATGAATTTCATAAAGGTGAGCTGGCCCTTGTGCTGGCATAAATATTCTTGTTGTATAAATAATGCCTATTTTATGTTTTGTTTGAATGAACTTGGTTAGGTTTTAGAGAAAGCGGCTGCCTGTCTGTGCTGTGCTGGGCAGCACACGGAGGTTTTCATAGAGTCTTCTGGCAGAAGTGGGAAATTGAATATTTTTTGTTGAGAGAAATGAACGTGTTCCACTAGAAGCTGTTGAGAAAGCTGTATAAACACCTGTAGGGAGCTCTCAGGATGAACACCGGTACGTTTTATAGATCTTAAAGGCAAACAGATTCTATTTCTCCCCTCTTATTCCATAACCTGTGAGATTTCACCCAGATAGCCTCACTTGGAGACCAGCGACTTGTCTGACGGAAGTGTATTTTCAAAACGGCACCCAGGCTTCAGCAGTACCAGTGGTTAATCACCATAACTGTTAAATATTTATGACTTACTCTTAATTTAAATCTGTCTGGATTTAATGTCAAGCCCTTTCTTAATGCTGGGTCTTTCTCTGCTACATTTGAAGAGCATTTTAGTACCCAAGGCTTTTTCCCTGTGAATGTTCTTACACAAATCTAATCAAGTTACTGCTCAGTCGTCTTTTTGATAAGCTAAACAGGTTGAGCTATTTCACTCTCTCACTTTAAGAGGTTTGGTCCAATCCTTGAATAATTTTTTGAGGCTCCTTCTTTCTTCTTTTTTTAACACCTCTTTCAATTTTCCAATATTCTTTTCAAAGTATCAGAAGGTGATACCATATTCCAGCATTGATCCCAGTGATGCTGTATTTAGAGATCAAATGACCTTTCTGTTCCTTTGTTTGTACGTGAGCCTCTGCTACAATACAGCCTGCATTTTTTTCCCTGGATGTATGACTTTGACTATATAAAAATGTGTTTGATTTAGATGGCCTGCTTTACTGTGTGTACTATAAAATACAGTATTTAAAGCTATATACAAGTTACTTATTTTTTATTATATACCTTCATGATGAGACGATTCTGCAAGTGTATTTTGAAAAATACTCATGTGAATGAAATGAGCTTCAGAACTTATTTATAAATATTGCTATTATAGGTAACATATTTTGGATGCAGTTGTATAAATAGATAATAGTGGTTTGGATGTTAGATGAATACTGTTTGTTATTTGTGGCGATGTATTGAATGAACTCTTGATATTTGATCTGCAGTCAAGTATTTGTCTATAATCTCCCTCAATTATTAATATGAATTAAATTTTTAAAAAATCTTCAAAAGCATAACTAATGTTATAGAAATAGCTCCTGATCTCATGCAGTAGGTTTGGTGGTTTTTTTTTTTTTTTAATTCTGCGTATCCCATGGCTTCTCAGCTCTCAACTTCTAGTCTGTGTATTTGTGAACTGTTATTGACTTGTGAACATTCACAGTTGGAACTAAGTAATATGGGTTTTTTTAGTGAATAATTCACTAAAATAAAAATGTTGAGTTAAACAAGTATTTGCTTTTCAGGTTCCTATGCAAAATAGTTCTTTGTTGCTCTCTCCTGAAATTTAAATATTTGGAGGCATTTGAGATGATGCATGACATTATTTTTCCTCTGAAGTTTCTGAAAAGATTATGACTTCAAAAATATTTAAGTCAACTTAATGTTGAAATTACTTTTCTGTTGTTTGGTTCCCTGAGAAGATCAAATGAAGCTTTGAGTTGATCAAGCACCAATTTTAAGAATGAATTATTTACACAACTTTAATCTAGATGTCACCTAACCTGTTTGCTCATCTCTCTGTATCTGCCTGATGTACGATGATTGGAAAAACAGACGTTGTTGAAAATAGGTAGAAAATTTTAGGTACGTAGAAATTAAAATGTGATTTGCAGATTGATTCATCCTGTAATAAAACTTGAAGTTGGTATTTTACGGAACCTGATTCCTTACCAGCCTTGTTTTAAAGTAGTTTAAATTACCAGAGGTTCTCAGCTACAGTGAGCGTTATTACATGTCGTCACTCTGGTGATATAGCATAGCACCATCTTAAGATAAAGGAATGCAAGAAAGGGAGAACTAAGTAAAAAAAAAAAAAAAAAAAAAAAAAATCAATTGTTTTAAAAAAGACAGAAGGCCTAGAGTCAGCTCAACAAATGGATTTATGTTGTGTCTGTGCTGGCTACAGATGGATAAAACCTACCAGTTTGAGTTTTTGGCATTATTCCAAAAGGAATTGTTGCTGAATCTTAATTGGAACAGATTGGTGGTTTTCTTGGAAATTGTTCTGTGTTCTCAGTCCGGTGTCATCCCAGTTGTAGGGTGTTTCAAAAGTGTTTCTGTATCAAAATACTATATAAAACTTTGTCTATTCCTAGTGCATTGAGAGGAATAGTGGAGAGGAAAAGGAAGGTCCAGTGGGATGTAGTTCCTCAGCCCTTGCAAATCTGGTGGAGGTTGCACCTTTTCTGTGGCAGGTAAATAGGGAATAGCAGGTCTAGCTATTAACAGAGGAGGTGGAAGGATCTGAAACTGTCAGTGGACATGCTCAGACAAAAACAAAATTTGTACCTTTGTTTAGTCATAGCCTCTCAGAGGAAAGGTAAAGGATTGAGCAGCCTAGAGATTGTTCTTGCCAATTAAAATATGATCTTGTTGGCTGAGATGCTGGCAAACCAGTGCTGTCACATGTGGTCCAGAGTTTAAAATCGAAGGCATTGGTATGTTAAATTAAAAAAAAAAAAACATGGATGAAACATGAGCTTTAATTACTGCATTGTAGGTCACAGCAGTCAATCCCCCTCTCCCACCCACCAGCCCTTGAAAAAGCCCTCAGTGATACAGTGATAAGTGACCAGTACATTTGGGCTCAGTGAAAGGAAATAGTCCAGCCACTCTTTTCAGTGCAAAATAAATGGAATTGCATTAAGAACCCTGCTTTTGAGGTAAAATGTGATTACAATAATAAATTAATTGCATAGTTTAACCATAATATACTTTGCTTGTTGCAGGAAGTGGAAAAAATGCACTGAGTAACCTTGCTGGGTAGCCTAGCCTATAGCAGAAAATGTGGTATGAAACATTTGTATTAAAACTCCCGTGAAAGCCTCAGTTGACTCACTCATTTATGGATAGCCAACATACCGTAATATTTGGACCAAAGGTTTATGCAAAGCCTCCGTCTTCCACTGAAACTAGTTTGATTTAAAAGCCTTTTGAAATATTGGTTTCTGCTGGGAGGAAATGTAATTTTCTGAAGTGCAGAGGGAGTAGTCATCTCTCCCAAAATGTTTGGGAAGAGAAGCAACTTCCTGAACTGAGGGACCATGGTCTAGGACAGTGGATGCCTTGCCATCCTGTCAAGTAGCTTAGATGCAACTTTCAAGTCCAGTATACGTATACGTACAAAGTCTTATTGAGATTTTAGTTCTGACAACTTCATTGTGTTTGGCCAATAAGAGCGATAATTGACTCTAGACAAAAACTTTAAAAAAATTTTTTAAAAGTAGCTTGAATCAACGCTCCACATGAGATGTATAGACAAAAACCAGAAACTTAAACAAAAGGCCTAGTCCTAATGAGACAGCCAACTAAGCCGAAAGATTATGAGTAGTGGGAATTTATGCTGCTTGCTTTATGGAGTTGCCAAAATATCATTGAGATGTATTCTTTTTACCGCAGTGGGAAACAATACTCTGTTGTATTCTGTTGTTGTAATGGTGTTCTAGCAACTTGCACTGTAACAGCCAGCTGAAGCCACCATGCAGAGTATATGGAAGTCACTAGAGATAAACCAGTTTTGAAATATTTGACCTTCTCAGAGGGATTTCCTTTTGGCTCCAGCTGCTGGACCCTCCTGTTAGAAACATTAATCTGGAAGTGCTTTTAAATGCTGAACAGCACAGACGATTTGGGAAGTACAGCATGGCTGCCAATAGGTAGATTAAACAGTGAGAAAAGAGGCAACAGGGAGATGAGTAACTCCAAATTGACGGAAGGGAGAAAATGTAGAGGAAGAGAATCCAAATAAAGAAGGGGTTGGGACGACGGGGGAAGGAAGACTCAGACATGGGAAAGAAGAAAATAAAATACAGTGTATCCGAAATAGAATCTGTGAGTTAGGAACATTTTCAAAGCTCCATGGCCTCCCTTAATCCTCCACATACATTGCTTTGAAAATATGCCCATTTGATCTGTTCTCTTAAAAGTTTTTTGGTGATAAAGCATCATTTGACCTCCCTAAAAAAGCATCGCGCTGATATCAGTAACAGTGGCCAGCATTTCATCTTCCATAGGTTGGAACCTGTGTCTTGGCCTTCTAATCTCTTCTTGTTTTGGTGATTTCTGTGTGTTATATGTCTGTCTCTTGTTTCTGTTGCCAGCATTTGCCTTCATTTTTAGTTGCAGGCAAATCTTTGTCTTAAAAAAATTAAATAGTATTCATGATGGAGGGTTAATACCACTTTCTAGAATGAGACACAATATAGAAAGTTATTATTTGTCTTTCTCAGGTGCTACTATACCAATATCCTTCAGTTCCAGCCTGCAGTATACTTATTAGTTTGTTTTCTCTTTCAGGAGGAGCTTTCTTGAAGAAATGATGCTATGCAGTACCAAATTACTGTTGTGGTATCAATCAGTGTCTCATAAAAGAAAAGTCTAAAAATAGAAAGACTAAAAGACCAAGCAAAGATCCCCTTAATGTTGCTAACAAAGGATTTAATATCTTAAATGTCCTTAAAAATAGTGCGATTGTTACCATGTATATTAAAAAAGAAAAAGTAAGTATGCTTCTTGGGCTTAATTTTGGCAAAGGTCTTAGATCATTGTGTAATTTTGTATATTATGTGTGCAGTAATTTCTAGACATTGGAGTCAGTGGTAGTTTTGCATGAGTAAAAACTGCTGGTTTGGTCCCCCATGATTCATTGATAAGGGTATTGCTTCTGACATTAGATTCAGCTAAGGGTAACAGACAATAACATGGCTGATTACTAAAGTAGAAGATGTAAATTCTTTCACATTTCTATGCATTAAAAAGGCTTAGAATTCCTGAATTTTAATATAAAATACAATGAAGTGTATCAAATAAGATTCCCCTATTTCGCTTTGTAATAATAAATAGCAGTGTGCACATTCAAAGGGTGAAAAATGGCCTTAAAGAACCTTTGCCTCCTAAGGTTGAGAAAATACATTACCAAAATCTCATTAAATACTCTTACATTTTGTGTGTGTGATTGTATGTTCCTTTTTCTTCAAGTGATTATATCCAGACTTGCATGGTCATATTAAAACCAGTTGGGCATACAGGAGCTGACTGGGTGTACATCAGTGAAATAACTGGTACGTCTATATAAGACATTGGTTAACAGCTGTAATGAGAGCAGAAACAAATAAATGTTATTTTCTTATTTGGGGATCCTGGAATGTATTTTCTACTGTGTTTCTTATTTTGACGTAGGTTTCACCTTCTCTCCCTTAATGGCAGTGCTAGGCTAATGGTTGGACTCAATGATCTTAAAGGTCTTTTCCAACCTAAAGGATTCTATGATTCTATCCTTCCAAGCTTCCCCAGCACCCCTCGTTGAGCTGTGCTGTGATAGTTCAGCCTTTGAGAGTTTGGAATGCATTCTATTCTGGGATTTGAGTTCAAGGAATTTAGCCTTTATACAAAGGCTTGAAATAAGTAGCAATCAACACCCATGTGAAAAAGATGTGGGGTGTGTGTGTGTTCAGTTTTGGGTTGTGGGGGTTTTTTTGTGTTGTTTGTTTTTTCAAAATCTCACTAATCCTTTTAGCATCTGTGTATGGAGGGGAGAGGAGAGGAGATACTGGTCAAGGTTAAGAGGAGAAGAGCAGACGCAGCTAGGGTTCTCTTTGGGGGGATAGCAGAATTCATCCCCACCAGAACTTCATAACCCCAAAGAATATCTTTAGAGTTACTGTTTTTCCTCTTAGGCTAACCAAGTGTGCTTGGGCAGTGCTGAGTCTTAGTAGAGTGGGATCACTACCAACTAAAAAGCATTAGAGCCTCCGCTATATCCAGAGTTAAATTCTTGCACCGTATGCCACAAGGGAGGAAAGAAAATAAAGACTCAAATTTTGTTTATGTTGGAAATAGAACTCAAGTAGAATAATACAGCTTTTTAAATTTGAGTTTGGAATTCAAAGTCTAATTATCCTGAACAACGCATAGTGTTTTTGATCACTTCCCAACAAATGACATTACTAAAACCAAACCAAAATCTTTTAAGTTGCAAATATTTTCCAAATGGCTTCTTTAGCAAAGGTGACTGCAAGTAATCAGGCTTTTTAGTTGCTCAGAAATAATGCATGATGTTTATTTTGTCTCTGAAAATAAGATTTTAGGAACCTATTGGTGCTAGGAAGGAAAAGAATTGGTACTTTGAGCATGTAGCTTCCATAATTTGTAAGTGTTCTGGGATCTCTGCTGCCAGCTGCTGTTCTTGTTCCCTCTAAGTGCATGTGGTCTGATTTTAAAGCAAAACTAAGACACAACGAACAGGGGTTGCTATAAAAATAATAAAAGAAATAACACCCTTACTTTCCTTTTTTTTTTTTTTTTTTTTTTTTTTTTTTTTTAAGCAGTTATTAATTTAAAGTAACTTACTGCATTTTTATCCATCACATACTTTTAGCATGAAGAATATGATAACCAGTATCGGGAATTCACCTAAATTCACAGAATTTGTAGGTGGTGACGGATGCTCATGCACTGTAGTGTTATCCTGGAAGGGTGACTTAGTTAGGAATGAGTGAGTTAGTTTCTTGGTGAGCATTTAACAATCTATTGAAATAATTTATGTTCACGCCTCCTTTTTATTAAATATTTACTTGTATGTGTGTATATTTGTTTGGTTGATTGCTGTGATTATTCACTTGTTCCACAACAACCTTTTTGTTGTGCCTTAGTGCTGAATGGATCTGGACATGATTACATCTGTAGGAAGAAATTAAGGCTTGGACTGTATGTATGTAAATGTACACAAGATGAGTGATCTTCATTCAAGTGTTAAATGCTGTGAAACTTCCACTGTTGATATATTGTACAAATGATTCAATCCAAATTACTTAGTCCATTATATACTTAGCTGCAAAAGGAAAAGCGAGGAGAGTTATTGTCTTGAGTGATCTATACATGCAGGAAAGTTGTTTTTAATAGAACATTAGCTTTCCTAAGCTCTCAAATAACATTTGAAGTATACTTTCATTACCAATAGATGGCAGCATAGCTCTTCAAGAGACTAACACCGAGTCGTGAGTACCTCATGGTAATGTAAATTACTTTAGCACAAAGTTATTATTTGAGTAAATGTTGTTCTGCTGCATTTTTCCGAGTTCTCTACCTATTTTTGATTTAAAATAGAAAGGAAGAAGCTATGGATGGGATAGAAGTTAAGACTATATTTTATGACTAAATACATACTAGAAAAAATATTTTAAAATAAAAATGCATTTTGCGTACACAGGCATATTTCTTTATATTAATTACAATTAAAAATCTTAAATGTGTAAATTTTTAATTGACAGAACCTACGTTCTGTTCATAGAACACCAAGAACAAACATCAAGAGTAGTACTTTGCTTGTGAGGGTGACAGAACCTAGGTCAAGCAAATCTGAGTGTTCTGTGTTGTAAACCCTAAAGGTTATTATGGGAATGGCACAGTATTTACAAGGGCAGATTTTTCTATAACCTACTCTAAGAAAACTGCATTCTTACTGTATTGCTTGCCTCAATTTTAGTCTGAGAACTAAGAGTCTGATAAGCATAGGGTCCTATGTGGTCTTGTTGAAGGCTAAGGTACTTTGAAATTCCAATATTTAGGCACCCATCAATAAACTATTAAATGTATGCTTGCTCAACGCTGTGATTAATTTTGGCAAATAGAGTGGGGAGGGGCAGGGTGATGGGGGACAGGAACAAAACCCACGAAGCTTTCTATAGTGCCATTCCTGGGCTTAAGCTTTTCAGAGTCACCTCTCGCAGTGAGGAAGCACATGTGAGAGAGAAATCTTGGAGGGAAAGGAAAGAAGGATTCATGAAGGGCACTTGAGGTTGGCAGTAGCTGGAAGCTCTCTGCTGAGATGCAGCCTGTGTTAGACAAGAAGGCAATCGGATCAGGGGAAGCACAGCTTGTAGCGAGTAAGCAAGTTCTTCCAGTCTTGATTTTCAACGCTTTGGGGTATAGAGTAGCACATCCTTGGAAAAGATGATCTGCTTCTCAAAATACTGTTATACCTTCTGGCTTAGTTCACGACGCACTAATTTCCACCATACATATAGTCCGTGTTTTCTGTCTGAGGCTAATTTTGTTTTTATTAATGTTTTTTAGTTTGAGGAGGGACAAGTTGTCAAACTCCTATTATTTGAATTATCTTGATAGTCAGAGTAGAGCAAATGTCTTTACTCCAGGTTTCGCCACTCCTTTAACCCTCCTTTTTTATTTTCCATACAAGGAATCTGTTTAGTCTGCAACACCAATGCATTTTCTTTATTACTCTTAATTGCTATATTGTTGCATGACTGGCTATTTCAAGTAAAAAAAATATTGCCTAGCTGTATACTTACTGCAAAGGTTGATACCTAGACTAGTAAATTGGACAGAAAATCTTCTCAGCCTTACAGCACCTGGATTTGTCAGCCTTTCATTCAGGAAGAAGGCATGCGCACTCTGCCCCTCTCCCATTGCCTTTGACCAGAAATTCATCTTGACTGCAAAATAAATTTTTCTTGGTGAAAGTTCTGTTGAGATCAGTGTATCCATGAGAGGCTTGCTTTGACTGACTGATATTTTTCAGTGGGAATTTTTTTTTTCTACATCAGTAAATAATTAGACTCAGAAAGCATAATCCTTTAATTTTTTTGAAAGCAAGACTTAGGCTGCCCTTTTTCCTTTCTTGTAGTTTATCAGATTACATGTTTTTTCCTTTGTTATTTATTAAAAAAGATTGAAATTTTTAATATTAAAATGTATTCTACAGTAACTGTGGGAAGCTCTAGAGCCAGCACCTGTGCCACATTTTGTACTTTTGCTGTAGTGGTCTCATAAAAAATAGTTCATCCATCAATACAATTGATTTTTTCTGAGGGGGAAGATTGATATTTCTGAGAGATACTGGAAGAGAGGGATTAAAATAGTAGGAAGAGTAAATTTTTGTATCTCACTTATATTATCAGGGTATCTAATTTCTGTATCAGTTCATATGATCATCTTGTTTCTTTTGTTATTTGTTACATATCATGTTCTTACACAGGCAGTAGACACTCATTATTAAAAATAGTTTCCTCTTTCCATTGCTTCAGGTTGAAAAACATGATCCAATGAAAGCCCAACTTGCACTTAGTCCCTTAATTTTTGTATGTTACAGTTGCTTTGTTTTCTGCCACCTGTGTTTGGATATATGCAGTGTCTTCGAGATTTGGGAAACCAATGAGGGCAGCTAGGACATCATGCTGTTGGTCTAATATAGAGAATCATATGCTGATGATTCAGTAGAACTTTATTTTTGGATTGCTGAAATGCTGTTCTTCTGTAGGCATGGGACTTTTTTGGTTATGAATCTGTAAATCTTAAAGGGTTGCATCAGAATCATCATTTGTTCTTGTTTTGTGTACTTCTTGGGAAGATGCCTGTTCTCTGGCATGAGAGGGTGGCCTGTTCCTTAATGCTTGTGACAGGTAGGTGAAATGCTGGAATCTCAGCGTACTTAGCTTTTGTGGTCTAGGCTTCTGAAAATTGTAG
>NW_009258797.1:447967-465881 GCF_000687185.1 Egretta garzetta
AAATTTGAAAATTAATTACAAGACTGGGATATTTTCTCCTTCTCATTAAGGTATCAGCCAAGCCCTGCTGTACGTGGTGAGCTATAAATTAATATACAACTAGAAAAGAAGCCTGAAAGCATTTTCTTTCATTCTGATATCTGTTGGTTTTTTTTTTTCCTGGTGAGCTGAAAACACCATTGTGCACTTCCTTTTTCTGTGGGTTTGGGATGTACTCAGTATCCTGAGAAGTCACACGGGGCTGGGTCCTGGTGATGAGGGCAAGTGGTTCATTGTTAAGGAGGCTGTATACTGTTTGGCAGAAAAATCCTGAACTGATCAGCCCTGACTGTGTTCATGCTGCCTTCTGACATTTTCTGTAACTTTTATTTGGTTGAGACCTTTGTGCTGTATTTGTGGGTTGAATCGATTTAAGCTTTTAATAGTAGTTAACTGTGTTGCATGGGTAGCAATGGATGAATGGTTGCTTTATGTTGCCATACATCCTGGTAAGTGTCCTTCTTAGAATATAATCCTACCTTTCTTAGTAAAACCTAGAGGATGAGTTTCTTTTATTTTTTATTAAAAGCCCATATAGACAATTTAGTTAGTATTTTGCATTTAATGAGTGTTTTCCTGAAAGAGCTAGTAACAACTATTGTTTCCTCCACCCCTCCGCCAAAAAAAAATATTAAAAGGAAATCTCTCCTGTCAGTTTAAATTGAATTTATGACAGGAATTCAAAGTCTCTCTGTATTTATCTCACACATCTAGTTATCACTGTATTTTTTTTGGATCTGGAAGTCCCTGAAGAGTCATAGTCATATCCATGAAACACAATAGGTGGCCTTCTAGGCTAATTTATCTGAATTTTCCACCTTCTAAATGTAAGTTTAAATCTACATTTAAGAGTGTGTGAAAAATTCTTAGACTGTTTCCCTTGCCCTCGCCCATAGCTTCGTAAAGTGGTTTCTGATGGTTAATAATCACAGGGAGTAAGGAGAGCCATGGAACTGAAAGAATATAATCAGAATATATATCAGAACATATACTGCAATAACTTAGAACTGTCTTATAATGTGATGAAGAAAACCTTTCTAACAGTGTGCTATGTTAGCCTGAAAGATCCCAATAGGGGAAGTGCTTGGAAACTGAAGAGTTGATATACCTAGGATCGAAGCTAAATAACATGCTTATAAATAATACCGTGGGGAACTTATCATTAATAAATGCTGGATTAATTAATAGGTGCTTTATGTAAGCCTTTTTGTTCCCCAAAGTATTTCCATTCTGAATGCAGCCAGTTAGACAAACAGTGAACATAAGTCATGTTATTCTAGTTTGCTATTTAACTGGTTTTATTAGGGCCTGCAAGAACTGTATGCACTTAAGAATAATTTTACTTACTATTTAATGTTTTATTAATCTCACCTATCTTAAACTGTGTTCTTCACAGTACTTCAGGTAAACTAAAAACAAAACTAAACTTCAAACTAATAAAGGAATGCTCTGAAACTGTGTGTTCCAAGGCATATTCTTCCCCCCCACTCCCTTTCCAAAACCAGCTTCAGCACGCCCCAAGCCTTAACCTATAGTAGATCTTAAGTGGATTTTGATTTAATGAGTAAATAACTTGAACAAAACTCATCATAAACAGTACAATCCTGTGCTCTGTGATAATTTTCCTAGTGTGTTCTGTTTTCCTTTGCACTGGCATGAGTTTTCTAGAGAGTAATGACCCACTTTTTCGTTTTTTTAGTATAAAAATGAAATTATTTTATTTAGGTGCCTTTGAAGCTGCTTAGGTGCTTTTGAAAATCTTGACCTTCAGAGCAGAGTATTCAGTATGCTGTTTGGAAACTGTTGACTTTATAACAATCAGTATAAAATATAATACGGTTTGATAGCAGATCACTAACTGATAATCAAAGCCATTTGTTCTATCAGTTGCATCCCAATGCAACCTAGACTGCCAGCTGCTACTGTTAGAAGTCAGCAGAACTTAAAGCCTGCTGGAGGGGAACAAACTTAATGATTCTTGAGTGAACATGAACTGGCAATTCTGCCATAGTCTGGGTTCCTGGGATGATGGTAATACTGCCTAGATCATCTTCTCGCCTCATCCGGAAAAATGCCTTGGCTCAACCAGGAGAGAACCATATGCAAAGCTAAGTAAAGGCAGCGAAGTCCTGGACAACAGTTGAGTGCAAGAGTTGTGGCTTATTTACTGCTCTTCTCATGTGCTCCATTGAGCTGATATCCTCTGATGGGAGAATATTTCTTTCTTCTTCAGAGTTCTGGGAACTAAAACCAAATCCAAACCCAGAATTCAGTCTGGTTCTAGACTGGTAATCCAGGTGCTGTAGTAATGTAAATAGCCAACAGGAAATAAATTTTTTTTATAGACAGCTTTGTAGGTCTGCAAAGGATGACTCCTAGGGGTTCTTCCATATTCATGTAACTAATGGATCATCCTCTTTTCAGTTTTCGGGAGTGTGATTAAGTTTACTTACAGCTGTTCTTAGGTGGTACAAATACACTAGTCAGAAGCTGCGGAAGTCTTTGCATTGGTATTAAGTGCTTTTATCTTGGTTGCCTAAACTAATAGACATTTAAAAAACAAACAAAAAAAGGTGGTCGGCTTGCCAGATACGTGACTTGTGGATCTAGTGATGGCAGGGTGCTACCAAACTTGAACAAGAAATCAGGCTCCGGGTTTGGTCCTTTCTGAGACTATTGGCTCTCATTGGCTTTGATACTATTTAAATCTTCCTCTCAGATATTTATGGAGCAGAGATATTTTCTAAATAAGGTTATTAAATGTGTTTCCACATTCTCTGCTACATGGTGGGTATTCTTTCAAGCATTTCATAGTAACTACTTACCAAAGTAACCAAGAACTTTCTCCTACTTCTACTTCCTCATGCCCATGCATACAGTCACAGATGAGTGTAGGGAGAAAATTGGTGGTTAGTTCCCTGTCACATGTCTGTCATGTGTTGTTGGAGTAGGAAAAGCAAAATCCTTGCTATCTTCCTCCCATACGCATCTATGAAGCCCTAGTGCACCATTAAATTAATGATAGGTTTTAAAGACCGATAGGGATCCTTTGGTTTCTTTAAGCTGATCTTATGCATAACAGAGATCAGGGATCTTGTCCAGAAGTCTCTGAATCTCTGCATCAGGATTTATTGGGAAATCTTACCAGCTCATGTCTTCATGAATTTGACATTTTTCTTTTACTCCATGTTGAGTTCATGTCTTGTTCTTCTTACTGAAAAGTGTGCTCTCAGCAGTAAAATGTTTGGTGGTGGTTTTTTTTTTTCTTTTTTCTTTTTTAAGTGATGCGTTTACCATTGCTTCAACACAGGAAAAAACATTGGTTTTCATGTTCATGTGGAAATAATACTATTGTGACCAAAAAAGTGGCCAACATCACATGCTTTTGGAAGATTAAAGATTCCTTGCACTTACGAAATAAACACTTATGAACTAAGTTGCTGCTGTAATTCTGGATTCCTTCATTATCTATATGCATTTGCATTAATGTTTTTAATCCTTTTAAGCTCTTGGCCTCAGTTATACCTTGTGAAAAAGATTTCCAAAAGCTAATTGCATTCATGTTGATAAGCACTTTCTTTTAATATTATTCTCTTTCGGTTTCACTGGATGTACCCTTCTGGTGTTCTGAGGTTTTGAACTGGCTTATTTAGAGCAGCTTGCTAATTTGTCATCTTTCGCGTGCCTTCTCCTGTATATGGACAGCGGCACAGATCCATCCAGTGCGGTTATTTTCCTGCCTGGTTAGTTCTAATGGTTCTCAGCATTCATTAGGAATCATTTTTACTTTTGCTATGTCCAGATCTGGTTAGTTTATCTATCTCAGATGTTTCCAGGCAGTCACACCCATGACATTTCTTGAAACATTGTTTTTTCAGAATTGTGCTCTGCTCCATTCTTTTTTCTGAAATACAGTTTTCTGAGTACTGTAGGTCATTGCAGAAGAGTCACCATTCATTCCTCTGTAGTGATGAGCAGATACCAGTGTTATTTAAAATGGAGTAAGGTATGAAATGCTTAAAATTGGTTTTTCACTGCATGTGTTATTCATTAATAACGTATTTTAAATATATAATTCTTATTCTTTGTAGCATTTCCAAATACCATTCTATAAGAATTAAAATACTTGCCCTCTCTGGCAACCTGTCACAGCAAAACCGAAGGTAGTAAATTTTGCAGTACACTCTTAAATCATGTATGTATCTCATGGTGAAGACAATACTACGTTTGCAAGTAACCTCAATCAAATTAAAGGAAAGGTATGTATGTGATTTAATTTTTCCAGTACTGGTTGTTATATGTTAAATATACATATATAAATTACTTCTTTTCCAAGTTGATACTGTTTCTCATTATTCAATGTCTTAAGTGCGTTTGCTGCTTTTCATTTTTTACAGGCGAATTTCTAGCATGAGATACAAACTCTTTAAAAAAAAAAAAAAAAAACAACTTTTATTTGAACCACAGATGATTAGTTACATAGGCAGTAAAGCTCTGTATTTGCAAGGCTGCTTCTGTCATCTTTGTTTTGTGTACGTGTGTCTTTAAGCTAGTATAGTTCTTAGATGATTTTTATTCCCTATCAAACTTGTGATCATTTTTAGTATTATTCAGAAATGCTTGGCATATTGAAGTGTGCAATTAACTAACCAGCCTAATTTGGAAAATTAGTCTGCCATTCTAGGCTCTGAGAACTACTATTATATTTTAGTATGTAAAGTCTACTAATTTTCATTCCTTTACAATTTTCTTTCCTCTTGATCATTTTCTACTTTTAGCAGGGTATTATTTTTCTGAAGACATTTACAATGAATGTTATTCACTGGTCATGGCAAACCTTCAATTAACAGACTTTGATGCAGCGTATATCATTATCCCATTATCAAGTCATCCTTTTCTTCATTGGTTTTTCAAGTTATTTATTTATTGTTGAGAAATGTTCTATTCTGAATTAGTATTCTATAAGGTGTCTTTTTGGTGTCTCCAGTTACACAATACCATCCTGCACAGCGACTGTCGTATTTCAGAAGTATACAAGGTTCTGTTAAATAAAACCAAAAACATATTTAAATGTATTTAAACCAAGAAAACAACTCAAAGCAACATAAAAGAATCTCTCTAAAACTCTGTTTCCCTTTTATTCTCTTTATAAAATTTTCATGCAAAGTGATCACTTTAAGATACAAAATCAATTGTGACAACACAATTAGGTGCTGACAGTGTTGTACAGATGTTGTAAAAAAGATACTTGTTCTTATCTTAAAACATTAAGCGCTTGCATTTAACAGTAAAATACTTTTACTTTAAAAAGACACAGCGATTTGTAGTCTGCTTTGCCATCTCTTCCAAGCAGGCATCCAATCTTTCTTTGTAGACAATATTAACCTTTAAAAGTAATACCCTTTTCCTTGTAACAGCTGTCCCAGAGAGCTTGCAGTCATCTCTGAAGGTGAATTACAGCAAACACGTGAAAGGCTGGTGGATCCAGGTTTTATGAGTGGATATTCGGGCCATACCATGAAGTGAGGATTATGGAATTAGCTTGTCACAGCTTAATCCATCTGTTTTCAGCATTGCTAATTAGCAAGTCATGACATTTATCAGTTGTCAGAAATTAGCTTAGTACAATTGTGGTTTTTGACTCTCAAATGTCTTCCTCAAGATTTTCTTTCCTTTTCTGTTCACATGTCCTTGTGAAGCAACTGTTTGCTGGAATGGCTCTTACACATATTCACCCCGGGTTTTTGTTGGTTTTTTTCCTCCTCCCATGTAAAAATCATGGGGTCACTCAAAAGGTCCAAACAATCCATGATAGAAAATCATTTTGAAGGGAATACTACCGTAGTCTTTGCCAGCATCGTAATCCTTGTGCCCTAGGGATTTAGCAGTGTGTTTCTATTTGGTCTTAATAACCTTATGGGCTGGATAATTCTTTTCTCAAATTGATGTTATGCTTTTCCTCCCTATGTTTCCTATAGGATGGATTCTTTTCAACTTGAGAAGTTGTTGGCAGTGGAAATATCATTGGAGTTAAAAGGGGACTATGAGTCTATAAGCACAATGAAAGTAACCCTGCATTACAATACAAGAATATAATTTTAGCTGTTAAAATTGTGTGCCAATTTTCAGGCAAAGTTTTGCTGTTATTCCTTTCTCTTGTCTGAAGAAAAGCCAAGTGGGAAACCAAAATACTTGAGAAGATTTTTAAAGTGCTTGTTCACGTAATAGTGTCTCCTCTCTCACTCTAATAGTTTGCTTTTTCTTAATAGCCTGCTCTGTAAGTTACCAGAGGTTAAACGAAATAGCAATGAAGAACCTAGCAGAATGTCACTTAGGCTTGAAAATATCAACAATAGTTTCTTTTGAATTTCGCATCTCCTTAGGAAGACAGAACTTAATTTAAATTGCAGAGCCCTGAAAGTTCCTCAAGTTTTACAGTATAATTGTTGAAAACTTCTTTGGTTCTAAAAAAATCAGGTTAAAAACAACAGCAATCTCCCTAAGTGGAAATTTCAATAAAAACCAGCAGAGACATCTTTACAAAATAGAAGTACTTATATGTATTATTTTTATTGTGGGCTAATAGGCACTTTCTTCCTCACTAATTGGTGTCTCTCAATTAAAACAATTACAGAATCAAATATATGAATATTAATATAGCATTTAAATTGATATTTTATTATACACAAGTCAAGAAATTCACAGTTAATTTTCCCCCCTACAACCTTATCTTCATCCCCCTGAGTGTATGCACTACAGTGAAGGACTTTATTTTACAATTGCACCACACGAATACATAAATATCAAAAAAAAAAAAAAAAAAAAAAAGGAAAAAGAAAAAAGTTCTATTTAAAAGATTAATTACAGAACAACTCTGCTAGTTGCCTTAACTTAAAAACAGGAGCTACAGTGGTACAAATAAGCCAGAAATTTAATTGTTAAACACCTAATAGAGTATGAGCAGTTCTGTGTCAATAGGATGCCGAGTTTCCTTTGCCTGTTGTAGTCACTGTTGTATTGGAGACAATTGTCTTTGGTTGTGTTGACAAGTATGCAAGTCCATGAAGTGGACTTCATGCAAAATATGGAGGAGTTGCATTGTGGTGATGTTTAGAAATCATGGATATTGCCATATATGTATAATTAGAAGCTACCAATATTATCCCTATATGTCAAGTAAGTAGATTAATTTGCTGTTTTAACTTACCAGTAGGTGGGTTGGCTGAAGTCGTGAAGTGAAGCTATGTAAAATTCTTGTGATTGGAAGCTGAGAATTCATTACTTTCAGTGATCGATTTGCATTGATGTATAATTTCTAAAATTACATTAGCAATAAAGATTGTGATGATAAATTATGGTAAACTTATCCAAATGAGGGTTTCTTCATGTCTGGCTTGCTGAGGACCACTTGCAGTTCTGGTAACTCAGTGGCTACAGAAATCCAGAGGAAAAAAGTCAGCTTTGCATCAAAAAGTGTGTGTGTACTTTATATGTGTGTGTACTAATTACGTACATGTGTGTATAGGTATGTATGTTAGATACATATGTGTATATTTGACCATTTGAATTCACTAGCTTCTCCTACTTGGTGGAGTGCTCTTGAAACTTTCCATGCCTTCCAACTGAATGCACTTAACTGTGACTGAAGTATACACTAATTGGTGTCTCTCAATTAAAACAATTACAGAATCAAATATATGAATATTAATATAGCATTTAAATTGATATTTTATTATACACAAGTCAAGAAATTCACAGTTAATTTTCCCCCCTACAACCTTATCTTCATCCCCCTGAGTGTATGCACTACAGTGAAGGACTTTATTTTACAATTGCACCACACGAATACATAAATATCAAAAAAAAAAAAAAAAGGAAAAAGAAAAAAGTTCTATTTAAAAGATTAATTACAGAACAACTCTGCTAGTTGCCTTAACTTAAAAACAGGAGCTACAGTGGTACAAATAAGCCAGAAATTTAATTGTTAAACACCTAATAGAGTATGAGCAGTTCTGTGTCAATAGGATGCCGAGTTTCCTTTGCCTGTTGTAGTCACTGTTGTATTGGAGACAATTGTCTTTGGTTGTGTTGACAAGTATGCAAGTCCATGAAGTGGACTTCATGCAAAATATGGAGGAGTTGCATTGTGGTGATGTTTAGAAATCATGGATATTGCCATATATGTATAATTAGAAGCTACCAATATTATCCCTATATGTCAAGTAAGTAGATTAATTTGCTGTTTTAACTTACCAGTAGGTGGGTTGGCTGAAGTCGTGAAGTGAAGCTATGTAAAATTCTTGTGATTGGAAGCTGAGAATTCATTACTTTCAGTGATCGATTTGCATTGATGTATAATTTCTAAAATTACATTAGCAATAAAGATTGTGATGATAAATTATGGTAAACTTATCCAAATGAGGGTTTCTTCATGTCTGGCTTGCTGAGGACCACTTGCAGTTCTGGTAACTCAGTGGCTACAGAAATCCAGAGGAAAAAAGTCAGCTTTGCATCAAAAAGTGTGTGTGTGTACTTTATATGTGTGTGTACTAATTACATACATGTGTGTATAGGTATGTATGTTAGATACATATGTGTATATTTGACCATTTGAATTCACTAGCTTCTCCTACTTGGTGGAGTGCTCTTGAAACTTTCCATGCCTTCCAACTGAATGCACTTAACTGTGACTGAAGTATAACCCTAAGTTAAAAAAAAATATTAAGAAGTTTTTGTCTGTCAAATGCCTTGATAGGTGTTCAGTTACATAACACCTACCTCAGGATAGGCCCATTTCATGCACTTTAAAAAAAAAAAAAATTCTATTCTTCTGAGTCTTACTTTAAATATTTCCCTTTAATTATAAGTGTATGATATCAGGTTAGAGCCAGGCTAAATTACTGCCTTTCCATCTGGAGATGTAGTACAGTGAAAATAGAATATTGTGGCAGTATAAAAATGTTGCCCCTGAGACCAAGTCTTATATAGTTTGATGTGTCCATGCATCTCTAAATTTAAAATGAGTTAATTTAATGCATGCTTAGGGCTTTAGTCCTTGCCCTCTGGTCCCTACTGTAATGTGTGTCTGTGTGCAAAGGGGAATGAGGTTAGAAAGGGTAGAAAAAGAGCCTGCAAGAAGGCTCTTCTGAATATGAGAGCTGAGGGCTGAAGGATGCTAGCTGATGTGACTTCAGCCGGTAAAACTGCTGGGGTATAAAGCGGGATGCATGCACTTGCTCCGAAATAATGTCACACTCATACTTCCAGGAATGTACAGTACTGTCTTTACCAGCAGCAGAGAGGGAGGTGTAATTTATGTGAACTAAATAGATATTTGACAATCTCACATTGTTTCACTTCATTGACACCATTTATTTTTGAAACATGGGATAATAAACTCTGTCCACTGTATTGAATGAGGACAGAAATGTACTTGGTCAAGAAGTGCTGTGTTTTTGGAATGAAAGTGTACACGTTTTGGTGATCGATAGCGCTCCTTACTAATTTTTAGGACAACGGAACTGTTTGGTTTCATTTTATGTTTTTCTATTTTCTTTCTATAAAGAGAAGTGTCAAAATAGAGTGGATGTCTTTATGTAATTGTCCCCCTGGATTACTTTATGCAGAAAGGCTGCTGAATTATAAGGAAGTTTTTGTTTTAAATGCAAATGATTTGTCAACATTAAGGATTCAGTGCTTTCTGCAAGGCTGCTGTATGCAGGCCCCAGAGAGAGGGAATGCCACCAACCCAATCTTTTGGTTTTTGTCGCTTAAGAGTTGGGCTGCTCAATCTTTTGTTTGTTTTTTGGGGGGTGTTGTTTGTTTGGTTTTCTCTTTTTTGATCCTTGTGCTCCTAGTGGCTGCAGGCTTGAAAAACTAATGTTATGGGAGCAACCCGACAAAAAACAATAGAACATGTTACGTTTTAAGTCAGCAAATTCCTACCTTTCTAAAATGGATTTTTTGAGAGTTCTGCATTTAAAAAAAAGACATGGCTTTAAACATAAAATTTTGTGATTAAAGAAAGATATTTTTTTTTTTTTTTTTTTTTTTTTTTTTGTAAGGACTATTTGATTTGTAGCAACCAAAAGAATTAAGTAGTAGATACCTTTTTTAAGCCTAGGTTTGTCCCTGCTCGGCCATTTTAAAGGTGTAAGTTTAAATAGTTTGTATTGCATAAGTCTGAAATGACAATTGAATGTGTTTAGACGTAATTAACAATTCTCCTTTTCCCTATAAAGTCAGCGTATATGAAATAGTGTTGATAGTGGTCTGGAAGGGCTAAGAATCCAGATGGTTTCCATTTGCGTCTTCCTCATCATAGGATTATTATGTGCGTCTTGGAGATTTCTAAAGAAAATGTGAATGGGAGGAAAGCTGGCATCTGTTCTAGGGATGGCAATTAAAATGAATAGCCTAGCCATAAATACAGTAGGGTTTTTCTTCTTCGACAAAATAATTCACCAGAATGTTATTGTTTCAGTGACTTAGATGGAAGTTTTTGTCCTAAAAATCCTTATGTGATCCATAAACCTTTGATCCTGTGTCAAAGTCATAGTCAAATGTGTACACCAATGTAAGTGCCTTGTTAACCCACTTCCTCTTGAGTTTTCTATATCAGCTTGTTGTTTCATAACTTTGACAATAATGAGTAGGTTCAATCTCCAGTCACCTCTTCACTTATTTCTGTCAAGATGTCCTGGTAGTTTCAAAAAATACCCTTCTCTTTCTTTATTTTCTCCTACTGAAGCAAAATCTTCGAAGATGACATGTTTCTGAACAAAGTGGTATCCTATTAAAAAATGGATGAGTCACTTCTAAATTTTTTTTTGTAAGGATGCAAAAAATAAGAAATGTGCTTTGGTGTGCAGACCCCAGTCCCTTTTTGCAACCTTGGCAGCACAGAGGTGTTCTGATTTAGCAGCTGAGGATTCCCCTCATAGATCATAGATCTGTGTTCCTTCCTTCCTTTTTTTTTTTTTTTTTTTTTTTAAATTATGTGCATGTGTCTGAAAAGACAAAACCCAGGCACTGTGGTTAGTAATCTCTAACAAATATTTAGGTTCACCTACTCTCTGGCCTGGTGAATGACTGTGGAGTATGAAGGAGAAAATTGCCCCCCAGGCTGTCAGAATGGCCTGGTGAAGAGCCAAACATGTGGTAGGGGGTGTGCTCGCCTCCTTTCTGTCAGGGAATCGAATGTGGAACACAGTTTGAAAGATGATACAGTTTCATATGTGTGAATACAGAGGTGAAGAGTCCTCAAAACATACTGAGCCCTGTCACAGGTACATACTGTAAATACACTACCATGTTATTTAAGAAATGTTTTTCTCTTTCATATTACTGGCAATAGCATGATATCAGATACCAGCTGCTGTGAAGTTGTATCCAGCCTTTGTCTTATTAGCTTGTTGTCAGGATGTTTCCATGAAAGAGTTTTAATTGCTTTTTATTCCTGTTACTAAGTGCTTTTTTTTTTAATATTCAAGGTGTTGGTGCAGCTAAGTGGTGCTTGGTTCTCTTGCATTTAAATAGTAGTAGTAGGCAGTTTAAAAGGATCCCTTTTAGCTTCCAACTGTGCGAAATTCACCTTTGCTTTTTTCTTTTTTGTGTTAATTGAAGAAGAGAGAGTTATTATCTTTACTTTTTTCTCCCAAATACACTGCTCCATTTTTTCTTTCTTTCTCTTTCTCCCCCACCCGCTCCCGCAAAGGGCTGTGTGAGATACCGAGTTGTCTGTAGGTGATCTCCTGCAGAGACACGGGCATCAGCACTAGGTGGATTAGACGACTGCGAAATAGATTCCACCGACTGCATATGCAATATGCTATGACATTTATATAGCCAAAGCCCCCATTTCAGAGACAGCAGACCTGAATCAATTAATGTTGACTTTGTCATCTAACATCTAAGCCTACTTTTTTTTGTTTTTAACTTGAAGCAATGCTATGTATCTTTCCTCCTGCTCCCCTTCTCAAAGCTGAGTTCTGCTTTTGCCTTACAAGCTGTAGAACCTGCTGTTCTTTATTACTCTGTACTTGTGTCTTATGACTGTAAATAGCTATTACGTTCTTGAAGTGATTTTTGTTTTCCCACTCCCCCTCCCCTTGTTGGTTAGTCTCTCTTAGATCTGCATGTACTAATGAAATTATATACTGGGTTGTTTAGGCAACATAAAAACCGATAGTAAATTATTAAGCTTTGTATGTGCCATTAATAATGCATCTCCATTTTAAATGCAATATTTTCATAGTCATAGAAATTAGAATTGGAAAAATATGTATTATGCCATTCAGTTCAATCTCATATACTGCAAGATTGCCTTGGTATATTTAGAATGTGTGTTTCCCTGTGCTTTGTTTTAACTAATCAAGTGATGAGGCTTTCAGCGTTGATCTTGGGAAACTTATCTGGAGCACAGTGGGTCCCACTATTAAGATATTTTTATTTTGTGCCAAAATTTCTCTTTCTCTCTCTCTCTCCCGTCCCCCCTCCCTGCCTTTTATCTTTAAAGTTCCCTTTAAGCAGAGTTTCCAGCATGCTTTCAAAATCTATAAACTGTATAGTGTCACACCTTTTTTTTTTTTTTTTTTTTTTTTTTATAATTTGGTTTTGTATTTGTTAGTGAAAATACCTCCATACTTGGGGGATGGACGGATAAAGATTTCTCAGGAGTTTGCAATGCAGCCTACTTACTTAGTATGTAACTTAGATTTACATGCTTTGCCAGCTTGACCTGGCTTATATTTTTTCTGTTTGTTTGTATTTTGTGGAGTCTTGAGTACAGTCTTTCTAAAATGGCTTTATTTTTACATTTTCTGTAGAAATAAGCCCTTAATGAAGATTATTGCTAGGTTTCTGATTCCTACATTGGAATAAATTTTATCCCTTAAACAAATGTTTGACATTTTTCACACCTGTAATATTAAATACATGTATGAATAGATCATTGCTGCTTTTATATACTATCTAAATAGTCAATTCTGCATTCATATATAATTATCTCTACCTATCCTAAAAAACAGACTGTGTGATATAATAGAAATTCTTCATGTATTTTAGAGGAATGTGGGGAAAAAGAAGTCATTTAATTGTGCCTCATAAATAGCACTTGCTGGAGATGTGTTGTTCATAGGCATAAAATGTAAACATGAAATATTCAATAAAAGACTGATTTTTGTGAAAATACTTTGGGTGATCGTAGGGAAGTCTTTGCAATAAATATTTCCAAATGCCCTTCTGACTATTTTACAGTACATTCAATTGCAGCAATCAATGCGCTCCTTCTGCAGCACGACTCTTTCTAAGAGCAAATGCACCTGTTTCTGTTCGTTCTGTTCCGTTTTTATTTAATTCCTGCTCATGGGATCTGGTAAAGATAATACCTCTAAAAGGATTTGGCTGCCAAGAAACCAAAGGTGGCACCTGTTCTGGATTAATATAACTTAATATGTTTTCCATTCCTCAGAATATTTATGAATTTACTGAACGATGCACAAACACTGTCCAAAGTAGGCTGCATTTTCTTCTGCACGTTGGTTCCAGAGTTCCTGTACGATCCTCTTTTCTGAATGTTGCAAGGCAGGCATGTAAAATTCCAAATGGTGATGTTATTACCCTATTGTTGAAAAGTCACTTGCCAAAGTCCACCACCGGTTAAGTTGTTGTGTGGCAGAAAAGGGTGGTCAGGTAATGGATGAAGAGGAATAGATAAAGAACTGCTCTGGGCATTGGTGACAGCCAGCTCTTTACCTGGGCTGAGGTTTGGCGCCGGGCTTGCCCATGTTTGAAAGGATTCTGAACTGTGTAAAGCTGTTCCCATAGTGCTGGCATTAGGCAGGGACTATCTGTATGCTTTGCAGGCGCTAGTTAGTGTCAAAAATGTATGCTGAAATCCTAGACCCACTTTGAAACTCCTGAAAGAAGTTTTGATTTAAAACATGAGGATGAAAGACTACCTTGTTAATACTAGAATTGTACTTATAAGATGAAAGAAAACGATCTAATAATGAATTATCATATATAACTATTTTATTGAAAAAAATGATTAAAACAGAGTGATCATGAAGAAACATTCGAATTTCTTTTGTTCCTCTCTCTTTTCTTGTCCTGTCTATTGCTCTTCTGCTTAAAATTCTTTATGCAACAATATAGACTTGATTACAGCAGAGTAGATTATGATTTTCTGTTTGAAAGGATATTTATGTTCATTATGCAGAGATCTTTGTGTGCTTCTGATTGTCTCCAGTGGTTAGGCATTTGAACCTCCTGGATAGCTGCTGGTATAATCCAGCTCTAATAAAAATGTAGTTTATGCATATCTCAGGAAGGTTTAAGGCAGCTGTGAGCTATTCATACTCTCTCCTCAGGAGAGGTCTAAAATTTTCTTTTTTGAATAAAGTGCCTTCTTCCAGTTAACTTTAACTGGGGGAAAAAAATTAAAATTCCCAACATCTGTACACACCCCCCCCGCCCATGTTTACTTGACTCTAGACCAGTGACAGGACCATCCCTTCTCAGTACAGTAATCCAGTTCCCCTTTTGTTGGGCGGATACTAGGAATGGGAAGGATTTTGACGGGAAGAGCCTGTGGGATGTAGCCAGTCTCTTGATTTGGTTCTGTTCCAAAGATAGGGAGCTATGCTGGATGGTTTTTTTGTTGTTGTGGTTGTTTCCTGGTTACTGTTCTTGGTATACATTTTAATGCACATATGTAAATCTACTGACATAGCCATTTGTGCCTTTTTATATAATTAAATTTTAGAAAGCGGGATGTCACAGATAGGTGTAAGTAGGGTTCATGGGTGGCTGTTAAGTCCAGTGTTCAAAGGCAACTTTCAGGTGTAGAAGCTGAAGAATGACAGGCTATTGGAAGCTGGGCGCATTTACCAAGGGAAGTATCTCTCTATATTTGTGTGACTTCTCCTCTTCCCTAACATCTGACACTGCTTGATGTTGGAGCTGTGATAGCAAACTTGGTGGACCCTTGTTTTGATCCAGTACATTCTTACACAAGCAAACGGGCATCTGAACAACCCAGTTGTCGGTAATGGTTAAGAGAATATATATATATACACACACATTTTATATATATATATATATATGTGTGTGTGTGTGTTTTAAGGGTAAGAAAGTACATGTTTTAGCTTTTCAAGGAAAGGTGATATTACTGTTTGTGTTGGGTGAATTGAGTCCTGAGGGTGACAGCAGCAGAGCTCCAGGCTGCTGCCTGGGGTTAGGGAAGCATTCCCAAAGGCAGCTCTCCTCCCAGCACTCTCCCCCAAAATAGGGACAGCCCTCCTCAGGGTGCCTCACGCCTGCAGGTGTGCATGCACTTCCTAGAGAAATGCATGAGCTTAGGGTTCAGATCAGGTCTCGATGAAACCCACCTTTGTTAGGGAGATGCTGTGCCTGAGTTAATAAATCCAGCTTGATGTATTTATAGCTGCGTACTGCTTCTAGGACTGAGCCAGCAACTTTGCATGGCGCTGGACTGCGCTGCATCATGTAGGCTTAGGACCACGAGTTCTCACTGCTTTGGGGATCTCTGCACCTGTAAAGCTATTCCCTTACTTTCCATTTCTGCACTCAGCCTTTCCCCCCCTGTGAGCTCAATAACTTGTATTCGGTATCCTCGTGAAACAGGCATCAGATAAAACTGACTCAAGGCCATCGTGGGCATGGTTTGGTATTGAAACCGCAGCCTGTAAACAAAAGGGTCTCTAGCCATTAGCAATCTCTTGAGCTATTCAGTGTTTTTTAAGATAAGCAAGATAATCTGACACGTTCAAGGATTTGTCTTCCTTGGATGTCAGAATACTTGAAAATTCAAACCAGAGACCTGTGAGGGAGGAAAATAAACCAGGGACTGAAGTGGGTTATGCATCTAGTTGTGTAAATTGGGGGGTAGGGGTGGGTGGAGAGGGAAGAAAGGGGAATGAGATAGCAGAGCACTGTCAGCTCTCCAAGGAAATGCTGCTGCTGTCTGCGGCAGGCAGGCAGGGTGGGGGACGAAGGGCGTTGAAACAGCGATCACAGCAAATGGGGAAACAAGAAAGATATGAGCCACGGTAAAGAGAGTAGCAAAAGGTGTGATATTTTTGATAAGCAGCTTAATGTTGAGATTATTATCTGATGTTAAGTTCAGACGGTTCTCTGATCACTGTTATAAATGCAGCAAGACTTAAAGGGGTGCAAGTACACTGTGGAGAAGCTTCAATAATGCTTCTGTAGCTATGCACAAAGGGATGCGAATCATTCTGCCAATATATATTTTTCCAACCAAGAATCTGCAGCTTCCCACCTCATATGTGCATCAGTTAGTACCTTGTGCAGAGATCTGTCTGGCACCCCTTTGCTTTTTTTAGTCCACCTTTTCAAAGAGAATTGTGAAATCTTTTGGAGATTATTACATAATTTTGTTTCAGGTAGAAAGAAGCAAAAAACCACTCTTGCCTGCTGGTTCACAGAGCATGCTGGAAAGATCAGATTTGTAGTTGTTCTGCATAGTCTAGAATCTAAATAGAGCAAGGGTCAAAATTTTGGATGTGAACTACAAAATGAGGACTCTTATGCTGTTTATCTCAGGCTTTATGTTTCTACAGTCTTAGTATTTGACTCTTTGGTAAACTAACCAGTTTATTTTGATGGCTTTTATTTTTGTAGAGAAATGTGTTTATAAGCTACATGTCTTGAAATGTAGGAAATAAACCCACAGATATCTGAATCTATATTTTCTTCTAGACTAGGTAGAAGTTCTGTATGTGTGTGTGAGATGTGTCTGTGCATCCTGCGTATGTTCCAGATAATTACTTAGTGGTTGCATGACGTAAGTACACCAGAAACCAGGTTGTAAGGGGAACCTTGCCGAATCAAGAACCATGCATGATACACATTTCCTAAATATCTGCAAAATAGTGTTTTAATGCCATCTTGCAGTTAAGGAATGGAAAGGCAGATTAAGTAATCTGCTTAATATAAAGCTTTGTATGAAAAGTGGAATTTCAATACCACCATTTTTTTCAGACTTTACCTGGAAATCAATGAAGAGAAAACAGGCTGTGTTAAGAAAGCGTATTCGGATAAATTCAAGCAGATGCCAAGACTGACCAGGAGGTCCTTGTCTTCTGTCCCCCACAGAAAACCTACTGATGTTTCTGTGATGGCCCCACCCCTTCCTACAGAAGATTGGCAGCATCAGCCTTAGGACCCAGGAGGACATAATGGAGTGAGTCAGAGAAACCCTGCAGAAAATTAGGTAGGTACCAATAAGTGTTTCTCTACAAAGCTTTTAACTGAATTACTCTTGAGGCTTTTCTGTGTTTAGCAATTAAGGTGGGTTCTGAGTGTACACGTTATGGTAACTGAACTAATAATAGCTATTTGGGTTTGTACTTTGATTAGATTATTAAGACTTTATTTAGAGCAATAAATTATTTCATCCATATATATGGTATGTTCCCTTTTGATGTTAACAAGTTATTCAGTATTAAAAAACCAAACTTCATTACTAGAAAGTATAAGAAACATTAAATTTAAATGACAGCTAAACCATAAGTGATTTTTTTTGGATATAGAGTTCCTAGTATTTTGCGTTGTCTTAGAGGTGAATATAACAGAGAGGAAGGAAAAAGCCAAGCCAAAGCTGCTGATACTTTCATACCAGTAATTAACTTTAGTTTAATATGAGGTCTGCGTGAACCCAGAAGGGACACGGTTAGTGAATTCATGGTTTGGAGCTTGAGAACAGCCAGAAGAGAAGTATTGTACTGCTTGTTAATTCACATGGCAAGTAAAGGTGTATGTGCTTTGCGGAGAAGGATGATCATACTGGCTGGGATATAAGGTCTTACTAACTCAATGTGTTGTTTCT
>NW_009258797.1:465951-523608 GCF_000687185.1 Egretta garzetta
TTTCTGTAATCAGCAGCATAGACATTTGAGTCAACACTTTTATGCAAAACATTGTATTTAATAAAGGTTTTTCATAGATCTTTATTCCATTAATTTATTTAATTACTTTTTGAACTTTAAAAAGATTGTCAAGTAAAAATGCTATGGCAGTGCTTCCGCAAACAATTGTGGAGTATGGGGAAAAAAGTTTCCTAATTTAGGCCCATTTTGTCAAGGGTCAGCTAATTCTTGTGTTACGAGAAGAGATTTGCTATACCCTTTGTAAATCTTTTAAATGTTTTCAAACATTTTCTGCAGTCATTCTTTTGGTGGATCTGAAGCCTTCTTGGCTGTACATCATTTGAAGTTCACAACCCACTTCTCATACCTCACTTTTTGAATTGTGTGTATGCAGAGAGAAGTCTCCCTGAGATAATGAAGGTAGCAATGGCAAAAAGTTCACTGAATGGCTACTGTAATTAGGGTGTGACATTAATTAGGCTATAAAGATATTTCTGTGTCGATCAGAGAAAGAACAGCAACAAAGTGAAGTAAAATATTTCCAAGGGGGAGACACAGGTGACAGCAAGAAAAGTCTTCGTTTTTTCTTATGTTGAGTGCTTTTAAGTTGAACTTTCTAATGAATTATAAATTTTGAAGTTTTGCTAATGTTGTTATACTTTATAGTCCTATGCTTTGCGGTGAAACTTTATAGTAACAGACAGTTTTGCTTAGAAAACTAACTGAAAAAGGGCATTTATGTTTACTGTTACTTTTTGTATCAAATGTGCTTAAATTATGGGTCAGTTGTGATTTTTTTTTATCCGTCCAGGAAAGCCAAGGAGTTCTTCAGTTCTCAGTTTCAATAACAGTAGGGATTCCTAAATTAAAATTTACATGACAGCCCAATGACAGAGGATCAAAAACCCAAGTAAGCATTCCCGCTGTGTTCGTGTTGGATTTTAAGTCGTGTGTTAAGTTGATAGAATTTACAAGATTTGCAGACACTACTTCAACTCGTGCTGAAATAAAGGAGGATTTTTCCTTTGTGTTTCTGTGGTCTATAGAGAACATAGGATTCTAGCACAAAAGAAGCATTTTTACAGTCTGCTTATAACCACGTTTTAAGATGTGGTTCTTGAGTGGAAACCAAAATCCTGTATTCATTCTTTTGACTAAAACTCCTGAGGCAGAGAGTGTAAATGGTGCAGTAGCATCTTTCAGAAGTGTGAAAAAAGTATTCCATACTGTTGATGGGAATTTCCTCAGCACTATGTCTAGTAGCACTGTTAGATTTTTGGTCATAGTGACACTGCTTGAATAATGTCCTTTTGCTATCATTACTGCTTTGATTGTATAGCATTTTAGTGGTATAGAGCTTATCTGACATTCCCTTTAGCTTTTTAGGCATGTATGTGTGGGAATCCAGCCTGTGATTTATTTGTAACTGTCACAGAGAGGCTAGGGGAGAAGAATTTGTGAACAAAGGCTGCTCCAGAGTGTTGGAGAGGTCAAGAGCTTTGTCAGTCAGTTCCTTCAGTCGCGGTCAGGTGAATGCTCTCGCAATACAATTTGCTGTAATGTGGGGGAGTTAATTGCGTACAGTTTTGTTGTTTAACTTAAAATGCAGACCGTAGATAATTCCTAGAAGCCTACTTATTGAGTCATTATCTGAACAATAATTCTAGCTATTTCTCCTTCCCCTTTAATCAGGAAATTATTTTGATGTGTAAACAGTCTCACAAAAATGAGCAGCTAAAGTATCAAAACAGCTAGGCTGGTAAATGACAAAATATGACACACACACCCCATCCCCTTTTTATGTGCTATGTAATTATATTCAATTGTCCTAAATAGATTCTAGTTTTCTTTCTTTTCTTTAGACCATTTCCTTCTGGAAAATTTTAGAATTACTTGTATCATGGTAAACAGGCTTCAGCTTTGTGTATAGATATGGACATCGTTTCCCTTTCATAAAGGGAAACAATACTTTACCTGAAAAAGGTTTTTAAGGTTTGAATGTGATTCTTGGCTGGGGAGGAAGTTTGTTTGTTGTTGGTTTCTGTTAGAGTGTGTATGGAGAGGTTATGGACTGTGAAGCTTTTTGCACCTACTCTCTAAGAATTCAAATTCTGGTTCACGTAGGAAAGAGTAATGGAAAAGACCATCGTCTCTTACTAATCAGATGGCCAAAAATGGTGGCAAAATCCAAACCCATCCTTTCTGCATTAATACTATACAAAACGTTAATTTCAAAAAAAGTCATAAAATCTTCTCTTCCAAAGGGATTTTGCTTGGGTGAGTGGTTTTTGTACTTTTTTATGTCTAGCATAAGCATATATTTAGTCTTTTAGTAGAGCAGTATTTTAGCACATATAGCAATAATAATCCATTGAAATTATGAAGCTGAGACAAAATTCAAATCTTCTAGAAGTGTTCTACCCTGAATAAAATTTTGGGCAGAAACTCTGGAAGCACAGCAAATATTTGTGGACGGTAAACTGACCCTGAGGAGAGGACACTGTCTGTATTTTGGGGGGCTGTAAACTCCTAGTAGTGAGCATCCCTCACTGGCAAAAGTATTTATATGTAACTATCTTTTCTGTTTCATGATAGTAGAAAAACCAAGGGTCTTCTCTGTGTGTGTGTTTTTGGTACATTGGTTTCTTACTCTCTCAAAAACACGTGTGTGTTTTGCAGCTCCAGGAACTGGCTGAAGCGAAAGTTCAGTCCATGTTTATATTTTTGGTGACAGGCTGATATAATCTTTTTAAAACCCCACATTCTTTGAGGACACTATTCTTTGTTAGCAGCCCATGCTCTGGAACATCACTGAACTTGGTGGCAGCTCTGCATGCACAGCAGCTGTAGAACTGTACCCTCAGTAAAAGTGACAAGGTAGTATTAGCTGCTAAGCAAGGGCTCCCTAGAAAGCTTTAGGAAAGCAGATATACGAGGGCTGGTTTTGCTAGGAAGAGCAAAATGACAAAAGAGGAGATGGATGCCTCTTAAGAAGCCAGATTTCAACTTATTTTAAAGGAGCATAAGGAAATAAAACAAGCTAATAGACTTTGTAGTCAAATGGAAATGAGAGCCGGTTTATTGTTGTTTAAAAAAAAATATTCTGTCACAAAGCTTTCCACTTATATATGAGACAGAGGATGGATTTGAGCAGATAGAACTTGACACACATTTCTTTTATGCATATTATCAACAGAAAATCTCCTCTCTCTACATAACATTGGAGATAAGAGTAATTTTGCAAGAATGTGGGCACATCAGACAGTTAAAAACAGGGAAAAAATGAAACTCCCAGGAGATGACAATGTCACTGAAACTGAAGGTCCAGTTTTCCTGCAGGTGTTTGCAGTGAAGCCTTGTCTGTGTGTACATGTTTGTATAAGAAAAAAAAATTACTGATTGAATGAGATATTTTGTTAAAGATGTAAAAATAAACACGCTCCGCAGGTGTTTGCAGTGAAGCCTTGTCTATGTGTACATGTTTGTATAAGAAAAAAAAAAATTACTGATTGAATGACATATTTTGTTAAAGATGTAAAAATAAACACGCTCTCTTTCACTGACAAAATGTATAAAATTCAGGTGGACTGTAGAGCTTCCTTTCCAACGTAGGGTTTTGGCTGCCGGACCAACAAGCAGGTCCATTTCATATTGCTGTTAAACCCTTTGGGCCGCTTGTGGTTTTTAAAGCACTCAGATGCCTTTTTGAGCCAGAAGCTCAGAAATGCACAAATCTCTATTTAGATGTCTAAAAGTAGATATCAATATCTCAAAGTGTATAGCATCAGGAACTCTTAAAGAAAGCAATGGGATAACTGGAAGAATCACTGCAATTTTTGAACATGCAAAAAGAATAATTGAAAAATGTGCAGCTTGTATAAATATGCAGGGTATTTTTTATAATGTTGATATGTATTCTTAACCACATTGATACGTAGAAATCAAAATGCACCTATCCTTTACTGATGCATGATCAAATATATTCAAGTGAAACTCAATTTCACTCTGTTGCGCAAACAACATTTAGCCTTGAGTGAGTATTCACACTTCTGCCAAATGTAATGTAATTCTTCCAGAGGTAACCTACAAACAAATTAGTTTTCTTTTGCTAGGTGTACTTGAAAAGGTTGCAGGAGAGAGTGGGAGATCAGAGAGCATATGTTATTGTTCAGTAAGCCATGCAGCAGATATCAGAAATTAATGAGGCAAAGAAAGCAAAGGCGGCAAGCAATGCAATCAGCGGCAACTAAATTTGGGAAAAGCTCGAGTGTTCTGGGAGACAGGAACATTAAGTGTTCTCTCCCTTTTCTTTACGATAAACCTGAAAATGTGGTGACTTGAATAGAAGTGTTGATATAATTATGCATGGAGATAGCCATCGAGCTTCAAAACAAAGCTGTAAGTTGCTAGTGCTGCTCTATACCAAGAGTAAAATGAACAAATGAAGAAATACAAGACAAATGGATCTGTAAATAGTATAGTTTCATAAAACAAATTTTTGAGATGGGATAAATAACCTAATGCTTCCCAGAGAAGCATTAGAATGCCCATCACAGATGGGATGCTGTATTCATTGAAATTGTGAGCAGTTTTAAACAGCTGTCTTCTCTGCCTTGCTACAAAAATGTTTGTGTCTTCCACCAAATGGAAGCACATCTTAGTTATTTTTATAGGGCCGTGGGATGGGATGAATTTATTGATACTTCGTCATAGGGATTAGAAAGATACCTTCAAGCCTGAGTCATGGGAGGAAGAAGAGGCGATCTCTCTGTTCATTGAGTGGCACGCTGGGTGTCAATACTGAAAAGTCTGTCAGTAATGAATGTTAAAATTGTAAGATAGAGTGCATAGGTGAAGTTGTTCAAAGTATGTAGGTGTAGGCATTTTGAATTTTTTTGTTCTCTGAATTTTGCAGAAAAAGAAACCCTTTAACAGCCGGTGTTACACAAAAAGCTGCACTATTCTTGTAAAAATGCTAGATTTTCTGAAGCCATTTGAGCTTTGTCTCTGTAAATGCAAGGTAAGATAAATGAAGTTTATAGCTTTATTGGTATTTAAGTGGGCTCTATCACACAGGAATAATGTGAAGTTCGTCAATTCAATTAGTGATACCATTCTACCACTTTTTGCTTTTCTTATTTATAGTTTCAAAGTGAACTGATTTCAGGTACAGCTCTACAAAGCTTGAAAAAATTTTCACTTACATATAATAATTTTGGCCATCTGTGTATCTTTGCAAAATAATTTGATTAATTTAAGAAAATGTGTACCAAACTCTCCTTGCCTTTCACTCCTTGGTAGGTCCCAGCACTATGTGGGGGTTGACAAAATCCTAAGCTTCATTACTGTGTAATAAAACAGCTCAGCTTCAAAATTTGTCAGTTTATTGATTTTTAGTGTCAAGGGATTTGAATGCATTCACTTTGTAGGCCGTTACTTTCCCGCTTTCAGAAACCAATCTGCTGTTGTGAGTAGTGAATTAAACATGTAGATATTATGATAATCGGAGAAAATGAGATGTTCACACCAGGGATGTATCTCTGAACAATTGTGTGAAATTTTTTTTTCTGAAACCTTTGTCACTGAAAAAGTATTTTAGCCTGGATTATACTGCAGCTTTGCTCTTCTTTTCTATGTTCAACTCCTGGAAAAATTGTGAGGAAAATGTAAATGTTTTAATTAACATTTTATTTATTTTTCATATATGTGGCATTTATAAAGAGTCAAGTTATGTATGCAGTCATTCCATTGCCATTCCACCATCTCCTCTATTTTTCCCTGTTAAAAATCTTGGAATATGTTCAATTTCCCCCAACAAATAAGTTAATTTTGTGCTGTCGCCAGGTCAGGCTATGGCACTGGCTATGTCTTGCCTGAGAACTAAAAGAGGTAGGAGAAGTTCTTTGTGTGCCCACATCATCTGAGTCCTACATGATATCCCAGTTAGGGGCATGAGGCAATGTGACAGCAGTGGATTGGTGAGTTTGTTCATAGACAGTTGACTGTTGCCTTCCTCATGGAGTAGTTTTGGTTTAATTTGTTAAAGTTAAGGGACTAGGGAAACAAGGACCAAACTTACTGTGAGTCACAGCTCAGCCCCTGCTGTGCTCTGGCCCCCGTGCCACCCTGTGCTACCCGGGAAATACACAAACAGAAGAAAACCCACTGAGTCCCCTACAAAGTGAAATTGAACTATTTAGATAATGGCTTTTCTCAGAACGGTTTTATTCTGATTATCTAGAACTTTTGTATGTTTAATTTTGTTGTGGGTGCTGGCTTTGGAGATAATTTTCCATAAAATTAAATTACAGCAGTTGAAGAAATAAAATCTTATTAGACTATCTAGCCTAAACAAACACTACTTTGAAATTATTGTGCAACATTAAGGGATGCATTCATTAAAGGCTGCATCTGATTTTTTTGCATTTAGATGTCCTTTATATTTGCATACTGTTTCAAGCCTTCAGAATTGTGCAGTAAATGTGACTAAATAATTTTCATTGATACTGTCTACTTAGAATCCATAACATAGTGCTCTGAGTATTGATTTTTAAAGAGACAGGTTTTGAAGTAAGGTGTTGATAATTTGAATTTGGCACGGGTCCAGCTGGATGCAGTCTTGAGTTTTGGTGTCTACCTGTGCTGTAAATAAGTGTAAAGAAATAGCATAAGTGTATAGGGTAAAATCCAGAAAAACTGCCAACGAGAACAAACCATGTCAAACTGATGTAATATTTTCATAGAGTGTTGGGTTAGGCAGGAAGCAGCAGCTGTGGTACATTTTGACTTCAGAGATTTCTTACACCTCTATACATTTCAGAAGTAAATCACCAAGAGGTAAATGGACAAGATGCCGAGATGCAAATGTCTTTATTTTTCATTGTGAAGTTGGAAGGACATTCCTTATGGGTTGAGTCTTCTTTAGTTTTTACTAGCACCCTTTATGATAGAAAAGATATTAAAACTTAAGGGGATGTTATAATGCAAGGGGTGGCAAACACTTGGAATCTAGGTTGGAAATTCAAAATGATTTTGGTAAAATAAAGTTTTGTGATGAATAAGATTAATGAAGACAAGTGCAAGTGAGAAGACGGGGAATAATTAGCTATGCAACCGTGCTGCTAAAAGGGATAACAGCGCACCACAGTCTAAGACAGCAGTATGTTGCTGTTCCAGAAAAGCCAGAAGTCATTCTGGGTTATATTAAGGGAATTACTGTATAGGAGTTATGGTTATTATTTCTATTTGGTGCTGGTCAGCCCTCAGCTGTAGAATTTGAAGAGCTAAGAGATATCTAATAATGATGATTTTAAAAAGAGAAAATAACAAAAAATATTGGAAGATTTTTCAAAAATATAAAATATGGGGGATGTTGGGGAATCAGCCTTGTAATAACAGTTGTTAGAAAGAAGTGATCATCAGATCTTTTGGATTTTTTGGGGGGTTTGTTTTATTTTGGTTTTGTTGGATTTTTTTGCTAATGGAAGTAGAAAGGAATATTTATTTGCTTATTTTTAAATCCAAGCTGGTTTAGAAAAAGCTTTCCACTTGCAAAGTTAAGCTCTGGAGCAGCTCCTACAGGGGACTCTGTTGGAGGTTTCAAAACCCCCAAACAACCCAAAAAACCCCCAAACCCAAACCTCAGAAAGTAATACCACAGTGTTGGGGATCTCGCATGGAATATGGGTCATCCAAATGAAGTTATATCATATCATAGAGATTCCATATAACATAATTAGACTATTAATTGTTTTGGAGTGGAGTTTAGGTCTTCTGCATTTGCTCAGAAAGCTTTTCCTTCTATTACTACAGATATAATTGAAGGGTTTTTTTGTATAATTTTAGTTTTCAGTAAATCTGTCTTTTCCATTAGAAAAAATATTTGACCCCAAATTCCTGACTAAAACAAGAAATCCAGCATTTGTATACAGAAAAAGGGAAATCCAGCATTTGTATACAGAAAAAGGGAAATCCAGCATTTGTATACAGAAAAAGGGAAATCCAGCATTTGTCTACAGAAAAAGGTGTATAACTGATTAAGTTCCTGTTTGACAGTGAACTCTTTGTATATGTCTTTGAATAAATTGTAATTCCAGTTATGCACCCCTAACTCATACAAATGACCCTGAAGATTTAGGTCTTTTAACCAGTCAACTCTAATTTGTACAGCCTTGCATTTTTTATGCCAAAAGGAGTTTTGTGAGCCCTGTGGTGAGTTCAGAGTACTTCTGGTACTGAATAGCTGAGGATAATCAGGGAAAATTTCTGTTGTTTAATGCATTAGTACATTCTTGTTTATATATATTTATAAATGCGTATATAGGTATAAATTTATATATAAAAATACAACTTATTGTTTTATAATTTGTAAATATATATAGTTATTTCAGAAAAATACTCTGCTAAAGGGCTGAATAATTCTATACTCTCGCAGCTATTAAATAAATGGGAAGGATGGCAGTCAGGTCTTACAGGTTGATTACTTGATCTCAGCACAAGCCACCTGTCCTGCTGCAGTGTGGCTAAACTATGGTCAACTCCTCTGTCAGCAGGGCAGCATGAAAAAATAGTAATCTATCAAAACATAACATTTAGAAATAATATTTACACAGCTTAAGATTAACATGCAACCAAGTTGACTATCTCCAGAGCATAGCTGATTACATGTAAATGTAGATACACATCTGCTTGAGTATATGATAGTATGTGTAGTATATACTTGCAACATGAGTGTTTTAAAGTATGTTGTCTGATCAAGTGGCAGGACTCACAGTTAAAGAGAAGACTTATTGTCTTTTATGTGCAGTGGCTGACCTTGCTAGGACTTGTGAAATTGCCTCCTGAGAATAGAAAAAATAATCTAGTTCTTTGGCTTCTTATCTATATTCACGCTGAATAATACTTAAAATAAAATTTGGGAAAGTGTGTCTGAAATCCAAAGAAAACAGTAGCTATTATGATGACTTTTTATAGCTTTTTTTCAAAAAAAAAAAAAAAACCCAAAAACTTTTATGACTGCTCTGTTCCCTGCAGTGTATCTGTGAAGTGCAGAAAAAGTTCACAGCAGATGATTATACTAAGGTACAAAAGCTAGTGAAGTGTGAGATAATCTTTTGAGCTGAGAATTAGTGTCTCAGGCAACCAAGCGAGAAACCAAAGGGGAGTTATTTCTTCAGTAAAGTTTAACATCTTAGACACACCTGAAGCTGTAGCTCTTTATTACTGTTCAAATCAATACCTTTGACCATCTGCTTACATGTTAATAAAGGTTTTTTTGAGGGGAGTAGGTTGTTTTGACAGGAGACGGTGGCTTTGCTCCAAAATCCTATTTTGGTTTTTGAAATCCAAATTTCTTAATTTCAAATGGAATAGGATTTTCTAATACAGGTAATACAACATTTACAGATTTGTTTTATACATCGTCCAAATGTGTGTATGCAGTGCACACATTCATGTATTTTCCTTGTTTAAAAAAAAAAAAAAAAAAAAAGGAAGGAGGAAGTGTGGAGATTCCACTGGATTCTGTTTTTGTCCCTAGATTACATTCCCCCCCACCCCTTCTGAATCCCAGAAGAGTAAAAAGAACAAATTTCAGGAAGAACTACTGGACTTCTTATTAAAGTCTCTTTGTCATCAAGACTGGACATGGCACTTTAGTACTGCCTAGTGGAGCTACCTGAAATCATAGGTAGTAGAGGAGCTATTGACAGTTTCCAAGTTATACAACACCCTTCATTTGTTATTGTAAGGCTGCGATGATAGAAACAAACCTTGGTTTAGTGGAAACTATGAAAACCTGTTATGAAGTACTTAAGGTAGTATTGGTATCTAGATTATGGTCATTTACTGGTTTTATGAACCAAGAAGCAATCTCTTCCAGGATAAGTTTCATGTTTCTCTCTTGATTCAGCGATAGGAGACTAAAGAGTTGAGAGTAGGGCAGTTTAGGGGATAAATCAACCACATTGCTTGAAAAAAGCAAGGGAAAAAAACAGAATTTCTAACACCAATGTCGTTTCAGAACATTGTTGCTTCCTGTCACCTGTATTTGCCAAAACATAAATATTGGTAAGAAAACTTTCTCTACCTTCTTATTAAATTCCCCTCTGCTTTTCCCTTAAAATATTTGGAAATTATTCTGTGTATTCTTTTTATCCTCATTCAACCTGAAAGAATTGACATTAAATATTCTCTCAAACTTCAACGTGGAGTTGTTAGGTGCTAATATAACATGTGGCATTGCAAACGATCTTTAAACAAAACACATAAGCCTACTTTGTAGTGTAACTGACCCAGTAATTATGCGTTAGTGTGTCTGTGTATGATGCTGTTGTGCAAATTAAGTACTTGACACTCATTGACTTTTGAAGGACTGTGAACGGGGTAGTAAGCAATGATTTCAGAAACTTATTGAAAATAAGGGGCCAGCTGTGTTTAGTGTGTGTTTAACTATTTAAAAATGTGTGATTGATGCATGCTGGCAGTAAATGCTCTACCTAATCGAGTCAGATGAAGCAGTTGCATTTTATTAGAGATTAAAAATGTGTATGTTTGTGCATTGTCAGTGCTATTTCAGAGCAAAGTCTTTCTTTAATGTAGCCTTGCTTTCATATGCTTTCACCCATAAGCCAGTTCTTCTGATATTATGAGATGCACTCATGAATGATTGTGTGATTGACATGGAATCACAGAATGGGTGAGGTTGGAAGGGACCTCTGGAAGTCACTGGTCCAACCCCCTGGTTCAATCAGGGTCACCCAGAGCATGTTACCCAGGACCATTTCCAGATGGCTTTTGAGTTTCTCCAGGGATGGAGACTCTACAGCTTCTTTGGGCAACCTGTGCCAGTGCTCATTCACCCTCAGCAAAAAAAAAAAAAAAAAAAAAAAAAGTGTTTTCTGATGTTCAGTGGGAAACTCCTGTGTTTCAGTTTGTGCCCATTGCCTCTAGTTCTGTCACTGGGCACCACTGACAGAACTAGATCCTCCATATGTGACACACCGCATGTGCTAACCATGTTTCATATTTTTTTTTACATGCATAACAGTTGAGAATGACTTGATTATGAGAATGTTCACTCCTGCCCTTGCTTCCTTTTTTTTTGGGCTGGACTGACTGTACAGAAAACTTTTAGTGATCAGATTAGTGCACTATGTTCCAGAGGATTTAAAACATTTTACAATTTATAGCCAATGGAGGAACATGCAGAAAGTATTTTGAGGGAAAGGACCACAACCTTGACTCTCCTGAATCACAAGGAAGATTTTCTGGTCATGAGGCCTATTCATTAAAACCTGTTCCCGTGATTTCTGCATTCGTGGCTGGTGTGTGAGTACTGAAACCTTCAATAAGATAAAATGTGAAAATACGTGCCTCGATATTGAAAGAACTTGACAGAAAGGAAAATTTGCATTCACCATGAAATGATCTTTTATGTAAGGAGACTTCTCCATAGTAGTTTACAGTGGCTGGAAACTTTTTTTCTGTGAAAGAACCCTCGTTCAGGTTTATCTCTGAAAAATGTGTATACAAGAAGTGAGGGAGAAGGAAATAAAATCATGTGTATATGTATCTATATGAATATATCTAAAATCCGCATAGACTGAGGGAGCATCTTGCATATCTTACTAATGAATATTGTAATTCAGTCACCTTTACTGTGTTCATAGAACAGAAACTAGTATTTTTCAGTGCTTCCTCCAGTTTACTGCTTTTTCCATTCCTTTTGTGCAGTTGAATCAATCTTTGCTAAGGCATTATTAAGTTTTCCCTTGGTGATGCTGATTTTCTGAAATCAGAAGATTTCTACCTCATGGCTTCATGTGAAATTTTTGATTGATTACTGAATATATGTACTAGGGCTTTGGGCCAGCCATTCTTTTACATGAGCATTCACCCTCGCGGAGCACTGATAGTGTTGGCTGAGGAAGGGTGGGCATCCCGTGTCATACATCCACAGAGGACTTCTGAAAGTCAGGAACGAGGGAGCTGAAAAATGCATCTTGACCTTGGGTTGACTGCAACAGGCTTTCTTTGTTCTGACTCAGTTTGTTAGTCTTCTAAGTCATAGTTTCACTGCCTCTCTTACAGTCCCCCATTTGCAGAAGACTTTTACGTGCAGTGGTCTTGCCACTTGCTATGGTGGGAAGAGGTATAACACCTTGCCAGTCATTACAGCCAGGCAGATGCATTCTGACAACAATTCCACATTTTGACAGCTCAGAAGAGTTCATGTTATCTTATATTTCATTAAAGAGCTCCATGCATTCCTTAGTGGTGTTGAGGGCTTTTAACTCTTCTGCTGTGATTTCTGTTAAGATTAGTTAAGCGATTTCTAGTAGAGAGAAGCAGGTTTTCTGGAAGCAGAATGACTCCTAGTCCGAGGCTTGAGCTCATGGCCAAGTGACAGTGCCAGAGCCAACTGTGTTGCCAGTCTTCACCTAAGCTTCAGACTTATTCAAGTGCAAGAACCAGGACTTGCATAAGATAGAGCAGAGGAAGGATTATGCTGTTGATGCAAAGGCATGCTGTCTTCAGGGAGGCAGAAGGAAAAGAATCAGATGGGGAAATATGTTTATACAGTAGGAATATTTTCCCTTAGTAGTATGTAAAATGTCCAGGTACTCTCCAATGTGACTTTAAACATTTTTTGTTTTGTTTTGTTTTTTCCTCATGATTCTTAAGATAATATATTTAATGTGCAGCTTTTGTACTGTTTGTTTTTGTGTATGTGCCTTTCCCCCTCCCCCATCCCCAGTTTTTAAGAAAATGTATTTTAAAAGGTGGTTATTTCCCAGGCAGTGAGTATTTGCCATCCAGCCAACTTGGCTGCTGTGTTTATTTGCTTGCCCTTTTGGATCAACAGCTGCTTAGCAGCTCTTAGTGTGGCTGCTTGCCATGTGGTGGAGAATGAGAAGTTCTTCCTCCAGAACATTTCTTGAAATTTATTTGCCTCACTGGAGGAAATCCCAAGGAGAAAAGGTAGGAGCTTGATTCATCCTCCTGAAGGCTTTTTTTTTAAAGGGGAGCTTTGCGAACGTTGTTAACTTGTTGCCTGCTCTCCTGACACAGAAAAGTGGCAGCAGCCATGGGCGGTCTCCGATCCCTGTGGCCATGGCGGGGGACACTGACAGCTTTGGGGACCGTGGCCCCGGCAGCGCCCTGCTCCAGACCTTAGCTTGCTGGGGCCCGAGAGCTGAGCTCCCGGTGTCGATACCTTCGTGTTTGATGGAGATCAGAAGAGATGTGTTTCGCACGACTGAAGCCAAGAGATCGCAGAGTTGTGTAATATTTTGCACCGGGTTTTTCTCACTGCCTTTTTGGTACAGGAGATCTCTTTCAGCCTGCAAACAACTTTTCTATTTCGTAGATATACTTTTGACTGGCAGGCAAACAGAAATCTGCTTTTCTGCACTGTTGTAAAAGTGGTGTATTTGTTTTCAGTGTTGGGCTGATCAGATACTTTCACGTGACAAGTTTTTCTGCAGTCTGGGTGGATTAAAGAAATTAGAAACAGTTGAAATAATGATTTATCAGAACTGTTCTTTTACCGTTCTTTGAGGCTAGTGCCTGAGGGCGCTGAGTGTTTTCAGCAAATATTTCAATGGGTTCTGAAGGGACTCATGAAGATTGATCTGCTATTGAGTGCCCCAGAAAACTGTTATGCATGTCTCCTGTGTTTGAATTTATAAAATATGTATATAGATTGTTGGTTTAAGTACTGTAAATTTAAAGAAATACATGTGGTGAGAAGAGACAAGGAACTTTTTACAATTAATACAAAGATTTTTTGAATCAAGTTTATTAAAAGCAACTGATTCCACGGTGTTTTACTCAAGTTACAGAGAGAGTAATATCACAGGGCTCAGCTACCTCATCTGAAATGATGAAATACATCTCATCACAAAAAGCTTTCATGAGCTTATTTTTCTTGAAAGGTATTGTACTTTCAGCATCTCAGGTTTCTTATATAAACAATATTAGTGTCTGAAAATAAAGCTACTGAACTGTTCCTGCCTATCATCCAGGCCTCTTTATAGAAGTCTTTCTTTGGTGCACTACTTGTCTGTTCTCCTTTGCATTTAATTTCTGTATGCATTAATGCAAAGAGCTTAAACCAAAGCTATTATAACATAATCTAATTGTTATTTCATCAGATCAGCCCCATAGAAAAAAGGTGTCTCTTTTCTGCTTTAAGCCTATAGCAGTTACAAAACAAGATGAAACTTTCAAAATTAAACTAAAGCTGTTACTTGTTTAAATGAATACTCGTTGAATTATACAGTGTTAGTTTGCACAGCTTGAAGTTTTAAATTATATTCAAGATCACTACTGCAAAACAAAAACAAACAAATACAAGTAGTGAAACACATTGATGGCTGAAACTTGCAGAGTACATGAAACACTCGTGGCCTTTATTGGGTGTTTCACTATGCAGGTTATGAAAGGGACAGGTTTTTTATTGTAAGTGGGTTAGCTTCTGACTTCTGCTTTACCTCAGATTAGTTACTGGACATATCACTGCACTTATTGACAGCAGAATGGCCCCACGAAGGCTTCTGAAATCCAAAGATGTAGGCTTTACTGCCTCTACTATAGTTTGTTTTTGACAGCAAGAAAAAGCTTTGCTAAAGAAAAGCCTCATAGCTGTGACTTATTTATGAAACACAGTGTTTTCTGTGACAACAGAACAAACTTTTCCACTGACTGAGGCCAAGCATGGATGTAAAAGTTGCCCCCATACACCTTCCTTGCTTGTATTTTCAGTCTGGTTCTAAACAAGTATAAACTAACCTGTCTGCTGGTCATACCTACTACGCACTTGAAAACATTTGTTATTAATTTATTTCCTTGGAATAACTGAGATGCTGCTAGTAATAAACAAACATTACTTCAAATAGCTCAAGAAATTTTTTTCTTTGTTTGAATTAGATTAATTTTATGACTGCTAATTTTCTTAATTAAAGATTTCTTTAGGCCATTTGATTTTAGTCATTCAGCCATCATTACCTTTGATTATCCCACTGGAAATTACAGCCCACAATTGGAGATAAACTGGACTAGTGACTACACTAGTGCTTTCCGATCTTTGAAATGTGCATTAATAAAACTCCAACTTACTCATACTGGCAGAGATATGTTTTGGTTTTTTTAAGCCTTCATTGGTTTGGTTAAAGTACCAGTAAGTTTCCATATAGTGGAAATGATTTGTCTCGGGGAAAAATCAAGGTAATTAAACTGAAACGTTAATATAGGAAACTGAGATTCACATAGGTGGGAGGTATTGAAGTGAGTTTCCTGTGCAGTCAAAAGGTTTGAAGCAAGGTGGCCAAGCAAGCAGGGGGTTTGCCTGGCTTTTAGTCCTGGATCTTGTGTCAGGAACCACTCGTTGGGTTGAAGCTGTGTTGGCAGATACAAGAGTAAGCTCAGTGCTTATTGTGGGAATGGACACTGATGAGTGCTAAAAGGTGTGCTGGGGAAAAATAATGGGTTATGCTGCAGCCAGAACAAGATGTTTAATGAGGTTTCATATATTGCTGTTGAGTGTATATTCTTTTATACACAGTAAGTAGAACTCCTATGGATATGGTTCATCTGCTGTGTGATGTGTAAAAATTGTAGAAAGTAGACTATGTTCTGTGTAATTTTAATTGATGTTTCTGTGATATAATCACATCATGTGTCTCTAGATAAGGACAAGCCCATTTATGCTGTTTATCTACTTTTGCAGATACTTGGCTGCCCATTAAGATCTGCTAATTACTTATAAGACCAGAAGATAGGCAAATGGAATAAGTTTATTATTTTGATCTGAAATTTCTTGGTTGATTATTAATTTGCTGAGGTAGGATCAGAACCCTGTCTCGCTATGTAGAACTAAGATCAGAAGAAAGCAGATAATCTGCTCAGGATCCCATATGTGGTCATGTAAAGCTGTGTTGTGGCCTCTTTAACCAGATCAGAAAATAATGCCATAAAAGATTGTAAAATGTGTCTGGTCAAAAGTATCAAGTCCAGAAAATGGAGCTAGTAGACGCTGTGTGGACTGCGTCTGGGAGTCTAAAAGCAAGACTGCTTTCTTATTCTAGCTTATGTCCACAAATAGATTGCTGTGCTTCTGTAAACCTCAGTAAACTCAGTGTTTCTGAGTGACTTCTCATTCATTTTCCTTAGAGTTGTTTTGTTTTTACAGGGAAGTTTATGGAAAAAAAATAGCTTATGCAGAAAATCAGTTTTGAGGAAGTTCAGCCTGATTTTACTGTAGTTTTCATTTTCAGAAATATTTGAAGTAATTTTTTGAGAAAATAGTCTTGTATTTCATAATGGTTTGTTTTTTGGGGGTGGATAATGCTCAAAAGAATATAGTACTTTCATGATGCGTAAGCATTGAATTTTATCTTTTAAATATTTTGTGTGAGAGAGAGCAACATAATATTTTAGTAGTTAACAGAAGTTAACTAACAAGACTCTAATAAAGACAAGTGGCGTTGTTCAAGTCAGGCTTTGAAATTTCCTCTAGATTTGGCTATTTCAATTTTTATTAATATCACGGACTGATTATATTAGAGAATGTTTGCTAATATATTCAGATATTTTCCCTTGGCAGTTGCATATGAATGTTTTAATATTATCTGCTAAAACCACAAAGCATTGTTTAGACAAAAAACTAGAAAGAAGAAAAAAATATGCAAATATAATACCAGTAACCTGGGAGTTGGGAGGTACTGATGCTGGGAAATACATTAGTTTTTTAACCTGTATTTGGGGGATTCAGTACTGTCAGTCTCAATAAGGCAGACAAGTGTAATGTCTTCAGAGTAGCTAGTGCATTTTTAGTATTACCATATTGGATCATTTCTTGGTTAGCTGATGTAGGAGGAAATGTTTTCTGATTAAATATCGAGTAGTAAGAAGTTCATATGTATAAAGAGAAAACAATGCAAATGATTGTTTTAAACATTTTAAGGTGAAGTTTGTGATGCTCCAGGCTTCACCTGAAAATCTTGCTGTGCATTGGTCTTTAGGATATTCGGCTCTAATTCAAATATAGCTGTAAGGAATGTGCCATTGCTTTTGGAAGGAGAAATTGTAAGGTATAGTATATGTAGCACAGTAGTGTACTACATGCAAAAATCAAAATGTTTTGATAAGACATCTGCTCTTTTTGTATCCTACCATTTATTTCTTTTATCTATAACTGTGGTAACACTGTTTTAATAATTTCTCATTTGTCATTAATAGGCATACATATTTTAACAACACATTTGAGCTCTCTCATTTTTCCTTTGCCCTCTGCAGCTGAAGAGGGGGAAAAAAGAAAAGGCATTCTTTGTCTAAACACATTAGAGCAAAAGAGAAAAATCTAAAAGCTGTTTCACTGAAGATAAAAGGAAGACATTTCGGAAATAGGCTGTGCACAGCTAGCAACAAGAAACTTGTTTGTAAAGGGAGAAAACCCTGGATATTTGGTAAAAATAAAAGGCCAGGCTATGAAATGTGTTTGTATGTTTTTCTCACTTGGAAACTGATGGGAATTAGATAACTAAATGCCTTTGAAGTCTGACCCAAACATCCTAGGTGAAAATTTGTCAAAATCTCAAGAAACACTATTTGTTTTCCCCCTTTCACAGCTGTGAGTTGAGAGTAGCTTCATCTAGGTCAAGAGTTTAAGTGCTTTAAGTTGTATTTGGAGAGGCATGTTTGTCTTGCAGAATCACAACATTTGCATTGTAAAGGCAAAGTCTGCCCTCTCTTTATTTTCATAGTTCTCATCATCAGAGAGTCTTGATGACTCACAAACTGTAAGGAGCTTATTGCTCAGACTTGTCTCTGTTACAGACAGAAATATTTGGATTTAGAAAGTAAGCAGAGAGTATGTTTATCTACATGTATGCACCTGTTCAGTCCTTAAGGTTGCAGCAAAGTTCATTATACTGACTTCTGTATGAAGAGTTATTCCTTTCTGCTGTGCAACACAGCAACTCACAAAAGGAGGAAACATCTGCAAAATGAATTCCAGTTTCTTATGAGAAAATATTCCTAAGTAGTATATCACACTTGAAAGTCATGACTTTTTTTTCTTCTCTGATTATATGGGATAAACCCACTTGAAGGTGACGTTTTTCTCTAAGGATATCCTTTCTTTGCTGTACCTGTAATGATTTCTGCCCATGCCTGAAGAACCTAAATAAGATTATCCAAACCCTTCTTAGAAGAGACTTATTCAGTATTTCAAAATATATTTCTCAGACAATAAAAACCAATACCCCAACATTTTATATATATATATATATATATATAATCCTTTACTGTTTGTCCCTCATTATATGTATGATAGAAATTCTTTGGACCTCAGAGAGAAACTGATTTTCAGTACTGAATAAAGAAGTAATTCTATGAAGAAGTGAAGAAGTAATTCAGCTGGGTACTGCGTCTAAAAATCACATCCCCTAGAACTTCTTGCATTGACTGCATGAATAATTGCTATTTTTTGTTATTATTGTGGTTACTCCACAACTTTATTCTCTTTGTTAGATTCTTCATGAGCTTTGGCAACTATAAGGTGTGCCCTGAAGCACGAAGATGATCTGAGCTTTATGTCAGCATATTCTGCCTTCAAAATATTAATTTGTTCCTTGTGCTATACACAGTTTAAAACACATTGAGCTGTTATATCCCTTTTTGTGTCCTGAATTGTCTTGTCCAGGTGACTACTTATTGCCATTATTTCTGGTTACGTACTGTGTGAATTGGATGGAGGGATGTATTGTATCATTTTCTGTCTTCTAAATTTGAATTTCTGGGGCTCTTGGCTCATTGCCTGTTTAACACACCATAATCACCTGATCTGTTTAAACAGAATTTCCCCTAAAATTAGTTCTCCACATTTGACACACAGTCAGCGGAGATTGTTGGATTCTGTGTTAAATCCAAGAGAATTTGAGATGTCAGCTGACCCTTCTAGAAGCGGTGCATGCCTGTTTTATGTTGCCTTTTCTTGTGTGTGATAGCAGCAGTTCAAATATGTTTCTCAAATGGCTCTCATCCTTATGAACAGCTAGTTGATTGTATTTAACTCCCATTGAGTGAGGAGAATTGTTGGCTTAGCACACAAGAAAATAAGGACCACAAGTAGACTGGCCAAGCTGATGAGATAAGGTGGTTAAGAAAATTGCAGTATTTATCTAAAAAATAATTCCCCAGCCCACCCTCACCTCTGGTGTTATTGATGTGGCTTAGTAAAATCGTAGATTCCTGTCTTTAGTTGTTTATTAGACTAGTGCATCTATAGAATAGAATAGAATATTTCAGTTGGAAGGGACCTACAATGATCATCCAGTCCAACTGCTTGAGCAATTCAGGGCTGACCAAAAGTTAAAGCATGTTGTTAAGGGTACTGGCGAAATGCCTCTTAAACACTGACAGGTTTTTGGGGCATCAACCACCTCTCTAGGAAGCCTGTTCCAGTGTTTGACCACCATCTTGGCAAAGAAATGCTTCCTAATCTCCAGTCTGAGCATCCCTCTGATGCAATGGCTTTGAACCATTCCCACACATCCTGTCACTGGATACCAGGGAGAAGAGCTCAGCACCTCCCTCTCCAGGTCCCCTCCTCAGGAAGCTGTAGGGAGCAATGAGGTTGCCCCTCAGCCTTCTTTTCTCCAAACTGGAGAAGCCCAGAGTCCTCAGCTGCTCCTCGTAGGACTTTCCTTCCAGCCCTTTCACCAGTTTTGTTGCCCTCCTCTGGACGCAATAGACTATAGATTTGATTTTTTGCGGATTACGACTTAGTTTACTTTTTGGGGATGACAGAAGCAAAGTAGGAAGTTTTAGCATCACTATATGTTGTTTTTTTTCAAGTGGTAAATCTTTCCTCAAGTTCTTTCTTATAACCCGGTATTTGCATCTGCTGCTTCTTGCATTGTTGGCATTGCTACTGATGTGGTCAGCCATTTATTTCCTTGTCTGAGTTGTTTAACTGTCTGCCTCAAATGCCTCTATGAAGGAGAGGCCAATGAATCAAGTAGCAGATTTGTTTGTGGTTGTTGGTATTGGAAGGTTTAAAAGGCATTTGTCCAAGTTTTGATTGACTTTGGCTGCCGCAGAGCTTTATATTACATGTTTTTATATGTATGTGATATATGTATATGGGCTCTTCTGCATGCACAAGTGTCTCAATTCTGTTCTATCTGAAAGCCATGCAAAAGTTACGCCAAGATGTCATGCACATTTCATCATTAATGGTTTGAAATAATCTAGTCTAATTAGATCAACTGTAATTAAAGAACAGGCATGTTTACATATAACAAAAAGTAGATTTGGAGGGGGGAAAAAAAAATTCCATAGCCCTAAAGCACTAGAAATTTTCAAAAGCATAATCTTTCACAATCTTCTACTTGACTGTTAGTAGCTACAAGTGAGTAGCAAATCATAATATAGTATGTTTAAATCCACATCAAAAAAACCCCCCAAACCCTTATAGGCAACACGCTTCCTCCCCAAACACCCACAGAAATAGCCAACCTTATATAATTTGTTCGTAGTTAACTTCTCTGTTGAATTTCTCTGGTAGACTTTTTCTCATATCTTGAGATAAGTTTCCTTGCAGAAGTGAGTGAGCTGACGTACTTAAGCCTGTTAAAATATGGATATGAGCAATTTCACTCCATTAACATTTAAGTAGTGCATTGGAAGTACAGTTGTACCTTACAGGATAGTGTAACTCCTGGTATCAGAGAATAGATGAATTATAAAATAAGTTTGGTGGCAAATGGTCCCTGAAAGGTATTCATTTGATCACATCTTCTTTTACATGATTCCTACACTGCTTAGCAAAGTCAGTGAAGTTATTTTTTTAACCATCAGAGAATAGGAAGGACAGAAGTCTGCTAAACAACTTCTGTTATGCAACATGCAAAATGACAAACTAGCTGTTCAGTAGGTAAGCAGGTCTCTCCTAATTTATTATAAGAAAAATAAGTGTGTGGAGGTGATGGAGGTGGGAAAAGCTGATGAGATTCTTCAAAATTTGGTAAGAGAGAAGGTGAAACAAAGAATTCTGCTGTGTTTGAGCTGTACCTCAGCATCTATTACTAAAAACTTTTGTTTCAAGTAAGCAGTAAGATTTTTGGTTGGGAAGCTTAGTACTGTGTTACAGATGCTTTTAAAAAAATTAAAAAAAAAAGTATTTCAGTAGGAAGAGAATGGTCTTTGAGAAGGATGGCCAGAACCCACAACTGATTTAATTTAGCTTTTTATAATCAAGGAAAGAAAAGGAGGAGCAGAGATTACGTAAAATTCCTGAAAGTCTTATCTGAGAGGAGCTTAAGAGGTACCTTGCTGACGAGTACTATGGAAAATTCTTGAGTTTAAATTTGCTTTTTTTTTTTTCCGGTCTCTGCATGCCTGTCTTCATAGAGCAGGATGAATTAAGGACTACATATCCTGTATCAGGATTTCCTTTCCCTTTTCTAATGTAAGTCAGCCTTGAAAGAGGCAACATCAAACTGAAAGAATCACCTTTCTTTTCTTCGAGTAGTCAACTTACTCATTATTTGCAAAAACTGTGATCTCTATGTATTCCTGACAAAATGCTGTTTATATCTAAACATTGGTAAGAGAATGGAAAGCAACTATCAAGAGCGCATGAGCCATAAAGGCGTGAAATAATGAATAACTTGGATTTTATTTTTCTCTAGTAGCAAATTGAGATTGCTTTTTCTCAGTAGGGAATGTAGAATGTGCAGGATCTGGCCCTTGTTCAGGAAAGCAACTTATTAAATCTTAATGTATCCAAGTATTTCTTCCCCTCTACTTCATGTAATGCTTCTAAAGTGTTTGAATGGCATATTTTTGTATCTGTGAAATTATGGTCTAGATGGTAAAGTAATCAAAGGTTGAAGTGTACTCTTGAGTATGCACATATCAGCCCCACAGGGGTAGGTAGAAGTTTCATATACAAATACAGTGGCTGAATTTAGTTCACAGTGTGTAAATGGACTGTTGAGAAGATTTTTGTGTTGCGCCCTGATGCCCTGTGATGTATGCATGCTGTGATGCTCATTTGTTGTGCCATCTTCCTGTTGTATCCCTGAGGATTTTTCAGTGGCCTTCATCTTCAGATGAAGAAAAGCAGGATATGCAAAATAAATGCAGTGGGAGGTTTTCAAAATGAATAAGAAATAAATTAAGTAATCACCATTTCACCTGCTGTACTAAATGGATGCTATTAGTAAACACTAGAGGGTAGGTTTTCAGCATATATAGACTGCGAGTAGCAGCAATCTTTGATAATGATGGGAATTGCATGTTCAAATCCCTGCATGCCTTACTGAGAATTAGTTAATAGATGTATGGGACTTAAGATCAGCTAAAGCTGTCTGCACCTCCAAGTTTTCATTTCCCAAAGTTGTGAATACTTTTTCTTTTGGCTTATAAATCTGTAGACACTCTGCTCTGATATTATACATGCAAATTGACTCTAACTGGATCATTTTGCGTCAGTCTGAGCTGATGAGAAAAGCCCCACGCTAACCATATGTTACACTATCTCTGTAAAGGGAGCAATGGGATATTCTGTACTTTTTGTAGCTGTCACTGGATCTGTAGCTTTTTTCCTAAACTGTATATTTAGGCACCCAAGGCGAACTGGATTTACAGTCCTCTGTTTCCTGAGATACAGTGATTGTGATCTGAAAACAAAAGAAAATATTTTAAAAAGGAAAATAAAATAATCTGTACAACTGTGAAGGGACAAAAAAGTCCCAATAGCTGGAAATTCATCATAAAATTAGTTTTCCCAGCTTTCCTGAAAGCTAAAGATGTGAATTTATTTCCTTTATCATTTTCCTTGCTCTGCTTAAATGAAGGATAATCTTATCTATGGCGATTTTTTTTCTTTTTCAACATTTATGCTAAAGATCAGTGTAGGTAGCTTAAAATAGTTTCAATAGTCTTTACTTGCTACTCTACTGAGAAAGCATTCCCTATAGTTTTCTCTCACGAAACTGTGACAAGTTTTTCCCCTTCCCTTGAAGCTTTGCTGTGTATGTTTTTCTACCACACATTGTTTTCTTGGCTTTCTGGTAGTTATTTGAAATGTACTATGACTATTATCGGGCAAATAGAGATTAGCTCTTTTTTAAAAATCTTGCTATGTGGTTTACCTCTTTTTTTTTTTTTTTTTTTTTTTTTTTTTAAGCAACCATTGGGGCTTTGTGAAAATGAGGAAAAAGTTGCCAATCAGATTTATCAAGCTGGGAGTAAAATTATGTAGATTATATATAAGGGTAGTAGCTATTTGTCTTTTATTTCTTGCTTTGCAGATCATGCTCAACATTGTTGTTGCTGATCTAAGACTTCTTAAAGATTTTAAATACCTTTATTTCTGAAAAACTTCAATATACTGCCTAAGGTTTTCATAGAGATTTAAAAAGCGTTTCGGAACAAAGAGGAATTATATTTCCCTTTTTTCACTATGGACTTCCATATCATAGCTAAAAAGATTATAAATTGAAATGAAATGTTAGAAAATATTTCCATAACTCTTAAAAATATAAGAACTGTAGCAAATGAGCAAGAATTGACATCTTTTGCATAAATTTAAACCTAGGGTCTATGGTGTAGTTAAAGCTTAAAAAGGGGGGGGGACACACACACACGATCAAGTTGAAAAGCTAGATTATATGAATTTTGGAGGGTTAATAGTATGTGAAATACTTAATGGAGTAAATGTGGAGAAAATTTGTGAAAATCAAAGAACCCGTGATGACCTTGCTGCTGAAGATACACTTAATCCATTTTATGTGTAGAAAGAATGCTTGTTTGGTAATTTTATTCTGTTTTCCCAGAGAAACAAGATTTTTGAAGTCACATGGTATTCCTATCTCTAGTAATTTTTAGATCTATTTTGGCCATAATAATCTATTTTGACCATGTTTGACGGTGTGATAAATGTCTCAAAGATGAAACTACATTAAAATAAGCAGATGGATAACATGGTCAAATGAGAGAGATGCTGTATTACTTGATTACCCAGTAAAAGTGAGATAAGTGTCCTATGCTGGGAAAGAGGTTCACTTGGAGCTTACATCTTCAATACGCATCAAGGTCAATCAACCGCAGGGCACAAATCTATAAGATACCAGACTTCATTAGAGTTCATTGGATTGCTTTTTTTGTTTGTTTGTAAGTAGGGCTTAGTAAGACTTTACAGAAAAGATGTTTTCTTTACTGGTTCACAGGCAGATGATGTTTCTGTCAATTGGATACCAGTTCTGTTGCTTGGCTTAACTTTCCTCCTTAAATTAAAGTAGTATCTTGAAATATCAGCAGCACCAGATTTTGGAGAGCGTAGAGGCAAGTATCCCATGGAGGGCTGGGAAGTGTGGGGGGTAACTGGGGTAGGCAGGGAAAACAAGGACCTGATGAGGAGACAAGAGAACAGTGAAAGCATACTTGATGGGACGTTGTTCTACTTTAAACAGAGGTGTGTAATTGCACATCTTGTATATTAGATTGTTTACAGGTGTTTAGTTTGTTACTGTATATTATCTGTTCTTTCAGTTAATAAGTGCTATTTCTCAGTTGTTTTGTGTTTAAGAGATGTTGCATTTACTACTTTGTGTAAAACAGAGGTTTGTTTCTCCTAAAATATGGTCTACTTCCCTGTTTTGGGGGCAGGTGGGGGAGCGGTGAGGATGTTGGGGGTTTTTGTGTGTGGTTTTTTCTGCATGTGTGTGTTCTTAGTTGCATCTCCAGGAACAAATATTTTGTTTGCAGCTGTCAGGAAAAGTCAATCTCTTGGGAACAGGTTTGGGGCCAGGGTGGGAGGAAGTGAGAGGAGGGAGTTCAGTCTCCAAAATTTCAGTTCTGGTGCTCTTGGAGATGGAGGTCCCTAAGCTCCCTAAATGTTAACGTGAGGAGTTCAGTAAAATGCACTTAAGGAATAACTGTGTCCAGTGTTAATGACAATAATTTGGCCTCTGAATGCGAACAAATTAAGTGTATGATGATCAATACTGGAAGGGAAAGAATACTAATTTGTTCAAAAAATGTCAATCAGACTGCATTTTTAAGAGGATCCCTTTCAGCTTGCCACCCTCTGTTGGAAAGCCAAATTTTGCCTAAGTGGGGCTATACTCTAGGCAATCTTACGTAAAATCTTCTGATAAAAGAACAGAGTGGTTGATAATAGGAAGAGTAATATGGTTATAACTGGTGTATGTGATCAGGAGTTCACTTGATAGGGAATATCAGAGTCAAATCATCACATGAATTAGATCATTATCAAAACTTGAAGATCTGAGTATTTTGACATCAGCCATCCATTAAGTAAATGTATGTCTGCAGAAAGTTTCTTACACAAGCTATGTTTGTCTACCCTGCCCCCCCCCAAGGAATGAATTAGGGTTGGTTGCAACAACCTATCCATATTACAGATAAATTTGCTAACCACCAAGATAGTCTTCTTGCTTATGATTAATGTTGTTAAAGCAGTTTTTCTTTATGTAAATTCATGTTCACTGCTTTATTAATATTCCTGCCCCGGGTGAATATTATGTGCAAGGGGCTGGTTGATCTGGTAGAAAATGAAAATTATCATTTTATGTATAAACTGGTCAAAACTTTTATGTGCATTTATGTATAATAATGATAATATCCAGACTCCCAGAACCCCACCAAACAAAGGCTTTAATGAATTTGACATTTTTCTGATTAAATAATTTTACTAGAAATTTTCTTACTGGCTGTAACGATGACCAGTAGACTTCTTCACTGTTCTTTCAATTTCTTATTTTCCAATAACAAAAATAGAGGAAAAAATATGAAGGCAATTTCAAATATTGAAATGTATATCTGCATATAGTGGGGTTTTTTTTCCATCTACAGTGATGTGGCCACCTTTATTAAAACCCAAGGGGGATGAAACTGGATGAAAAAAGAAAATGTCATTTGGGAAGCACCATTTACATTTTCAAGATTGCTTAATAAGCATTTTGCTTTAATGAGCACACTTTAGTCATTCCCTAGCAGTTTGAGAGTTATTAATAGTGGTGTCATTCCCAGAGCACTCGTAAGTATTTAGATCCCTGTACTGAGTTTAATCAGTTAAAATATATATTCTCCCTAGTTTGCTGCCCCCAAAACATATTTTTCAGCTGTCAGACAAACTCTTTCTTCTTCAGTGCTGTTAATCAGCTCAGAAGAGTTAACTCTTAATTATTTAATTAAGCCTTTTTATTATAGAATATGGCATTAATTTAATTCCTAATTTAAGCTAGTTAAATAACCTTATAGACCTGATTAGGTGAATTACATCGAATATCTGCTGTTCAAACAAATAACACAAGCCTCTGCATAAATGGCATCTAATCCATGTAATTATGTTTTGTTAGGATTCCCTCTTAAATATTAAATATTGCTTTTTTTTTATGTTCACATGACATTTACTTAAATATTCTCTCGTGGAGTGCCTTCTAGAAAAAATGCTGATAGACATTGACTGTTAAGTGTGAATGTTCTTGGTGTATTGAGTCTGATACTCGCCCATGAATAATTTGAGATCAGCACTGGACTCTGGAAAACTGGATTAATATTTAAGGAACTGATTTAGCAAAATATTTGAACATGTTCATAATTCTGAACACATATGTATATGTATAGACTTCAGTTACTTATGCACTTAAATTTGTGCATGTGGTAGTACCTTTTTGAGTCTAAGGCATATATGACCAATTTCTGTATGATAAAAAGTAAAAATATTTTAGAATAAAATTAAGTCAGACCTTTCATTGCTTAGGTTTCTCTTTTGCTAAATCACCAAATTCGTTCAGAGAAAAAGCCCTAAGGATTAACCCAGAACTCTTCATTCCCAGTGATGGCCATGTGTGGTGCTGATGCGTTGCAGTGCGGAGTCACACAGGGTCACACACTGGATACTTCTCATTTCTGCTCAGTTTAGTTTTGCCGTTTTAAATAACGCTATCAACGTTTGAAAAGCCACCTTCTTTAATATCTGTTTCCTTCCCACTGTTTGTAAATAGAAATCATAGCTGTTCTGTTTTCTCAAGCCTAATATGTCACCGTTTCATAAACAGAAAGAGAATGGATTTACTGGGACGATAGAACACCCATTCCCATAGTTGCTGTCATTTAACCTACCGAACACCATGTCTAATCTTTTCCTTTTCTGTAATGCCGACAAGTTTTTTTTTGGTTTTTTTTGGTTTTTTTTTTTGGCTGGTTTGCTTGCAGGAGTTTATGTTACAGAAGGAAAAGTGGAGCTTGGAAGTTGTCTGTGTAGCTGGTAGTTGGAGCTGTGTGAGCAGATGGGGTCACTTAGCAGGGGGCAATGGAAAAAGCAAGAAGAGGCACGGTAAGCATGGCATTTTAGGCAGTTTGCATCATCACCTGTATGTCAACTCCTTGGTCCCTTCTTAGTCTTTTAAACTCTTCAGCTGTATGAACTTCTTTTCTGCGATAGACTTCAGAGACTGTTGCAGTAGCTGTTTGCTATTCCAGATTACCTTTGAAGCAAGCACGTCTTGACCTTGGACTCACAGAGATATTCTTATTAGTAAGAAGAGCATGTTCCTTGTTCTGTTTCTGCATAGTGATTGTGTGAAATGTGAAAACCCTTGGGATGTGGAGTGGACAAGGCTGTGTTCTTCTGCAGTTTACCTTTCTCATCATGAAGTTGATCAGTGAGCTGTAACAGAGAGAGAGAAAAAGGATAGCAGTGTAAGAGAGAGAAAATCCACTTATACAGATTAGCCTCGATACGCATTGATTTAACACAACAATAAGAGCTTTTAAGAGAGGCCATACAGCAAAACAATAGATTTTCCATTTTATTACAATATGAAGAGAAAAAGAACTTATAAAAATAACTATATAAATTAAATTAGATAGCCAAGAGAGAAAATTATATATAACAAGAAGAAGAAATATTGCTTTGTTTGTTTTTGAAAGAAGCAGAAATAAATTTATGGAAATTGCTTCTATTTTCCAGCTCCACTGGCTTTCACAGAAAATTCCATTAAAGAAAGATGAAAACTAAATATATGTTTTGTATAAATGTGTGACTTTTCCAAAGATGAAGAAATTATTGGGAGAACCTGATGTTAGATATTGCTTTTTTCCTTTTTTTTTTTCTTTTTTTTTTTTCCTTGAGGGAGCTGGGAATTATTCAATTTGAATGTCTGCAGCTGTGGTGGGTGAAATACTGGTTTCACCTACTCATTCTTATTTAGAAAAGTCTCTTGAGAAGTATATGCTGTACTGCCTTTTTGTGGTTACTGTATTTTGGGAAGTATCTTTTTTATTCCTTTGTTTGAGCCATGTTTTTCACAGCACCTTGGGCAAAGGCCTTGTTCTACCTTTAGTTTTCACTTTAGTTTCACTTAATCAGCTATTTTTTTAAAGCTCCAAAAGACGGGTTTGCATGAATACACACAGAGTAGAGTAATACAGCAAGCTGCACAATTAATCTGCCTGGATTCCTATACTGACTCATTGCCCTCTGGCCTATACATGGCATTGCTGCCTATTAGCCAGATGTTAGTTCATGGCTGGAAAGTACTGGTGGTCTAAAGATCTGTAGATGGGTGAAGAAGCAGGACAGTGGCTGCTGGGCGCTTCGGCGAGTCCCACAGAACAGAGTCTGCAAATCCTTCCTGCAGTGTGAGGCTTGTGAGATTTGTTGTGCTGTAACACTGACCTGTAAAATGCTTATGCAGTAGTTGCAGCTGGTTGGGGAACACAAACAGTGAGGTGTTGATACTGTAAGACATGATATAATAAGGTTCTGGTAACACCTGCAAGTCTGCAGAATTAATCCAGCCATTGGCTGCATTATATTTATAATGTCCAGCCCAGAGGTCTGCTGGGATGGTGCAAGGGCTCTTTCTAGTCACAGGATGCTTTGGATTGGAGTTTTAACGTGTAAGGTACATTGTTGTTACAGATTTCAGGTTTAAAAATAATAAGATTAGAGTTCTAGGAAAGTACGTGCCTGGCAAAGATCTAGACAGCATTTAATAGCATGTCAACCAACTTCCCGGATTTTATCACAAATGCGTTTGTTCTCTATGTAGATTTGTGTTTTTCTTGTTTATGCGTGATAAGCAGGAGTCAAAAATGCATATTAGAGCTTGACTCTGTCCACACTTCCACGTTTTCAAATGCTGTTTCTGGAACTCACAAACCTAATGTGTTGGTGCCCAGGTAGTGTAATAGGTGGATTAACTTGCTGTAGAGAATGTTATCTGGTGAACATGGGAACAGATCTAATTATGTGAACTTACATTTAGTAATTACATTATTAATACAAGAGAAAAGGCAAAGTTGGCATCACCTTCGTGTCAACTGCTTTGCCATTCTGGTATGATGTACGTTTAATTAATGTGTCACTATCACTTAGCCCCTTAAAAGAATATCTGTGTCTTCACTTTAGTTAATGACCATCAAAAAGGTAATTGAAATGGACTCGGTTTCTTTATATTGGTGTGCATTGTTACTTTATTTCTCCTTTCCCTGAGATTACTTGTATATGCTTAAGCAATTTGAGTATAAAGAAAATAACAGAAATAGGCCAATACATATTTAATTTTGACCTGTAGCCTCCTTCATGGAATTTAAATCTCTTATGCTTTCAAATTAATGGTAATTTATCTGAATGAAGAATTGTGTTAAATATGCCAGCAATGCAGTTATGACTAGTCAAAGGAAAGAAGTAATTTTGCAAAACTGAGGTTCCTGGTTCTGCACCTTTATTTTTATGAGGGTGAAGATGTTTGTGCTCAGACACATACACAGGTTTCTGCTTACAAAATCTGTATCTAATTGGATATGCATTGAAAACAGTAGGGTGACCAGTGCCTATCCATCCCCCTTTTAACTCATCTTTTGTTTTTTTCTTTCAAACAAGCTAGACTCCACAAATAATTTGTCCTGAAATAGAGCCAAGGATAAGTTTGACGGATGTGAAGCCTTGATGATAAATCAAGCTTTAGAGAGACATTCATTAAAACACGATGGCAGGTCTACAATAATAAAAATCAAGTGTCTCAAGTGCCTAGTGTGGAAACATTTACAGATGTCCTTTCCGTCTATTCACCTTTAGAGTACCCTAGATAGTTTCACCAATCCTTTTTCCTAAGGTTGCAATACAGGTTGAACTATAAGGGGCACGATACTTCCTTTTGTTATAATCTTAGTTTATAGTGCCTTGGCCTGAACTGAGGCTTGAATTCTCTGAGGCAAGGGCTATCTTTTTGTTCTAGCAATGTCAATGAGTTAGAGCTCCTGATGGTGGTTAAATATTACCAACAAAGCATTGAAATGCTGTCCTGCCGGAATTTAAAGTAGGTTTGTGGTTGAACTCATTTATTTTAAGATTTCTGTTACAGACTAATAGCATATTCCTCTCACCCAATCAGCCAGTCAAGAATAACTGCTCAAAGGTAATTTATTCTTTAATATAGAAAAATCTTCTTGGAAATAAGGTTTTTCTTCAGCAGATGGGCAGTCTACTGATAGTTGCAAAATTCAGTCTGAAACCTGACACGTGGAAGTTTTGCTAAAGTGGAGAGGTAGGTGCTATGATGGCTTCATATCAATGGAGAATTTTATCTCAGTCTGAAACTCTTAACAGTACTCTAACTAGAAAACAGCATTGTCGCTACAAGACTGTAAATGCAAAATAATAATAATTTTTGTTCCTCTATGTACTGTGTTAAGCAGCCTTTTCACTTGATATTTGATTGATTTTCTGGTGCAACATATAATAGATTAATATGATTTCTTGTTTTATGCATCTGATTCTTATAAACACTTACTATGGTATAAAATAATTTCATGTGGTAAAAGTACTACAGAGGTAAGTGTCTAGCAACAATATAAATTATTTAATTAAATCTGGAATGCTCTGATTAAAATACTGCAACTTGATTAACTATCTAAGTTTAGAATAAGGAGTTGGAAGCAGACAAAGTGCTTGCAATGGGCAAGATGCTTATGCTTCTTACTGATAACATAACATTATGTTAGCTTTTGAGGGTGGTGTTATCAGGTGAAATTGGCCGTGTCAGTCTTCCTTGTGATATCACTTGGCTCAAAATACTGTCTTGAGACATGTTATTCCAAATCATAAAAAAGTTATTTCTTTCTGTATGGATTCTTCCCTCTAGATTATGATGTTTGAATTTTCGGTATATCATTGAACAACAGCAATGAAGTCAATATTATTTACAGAAATGAGAAATACACAACATACTTCATTTTTATTTACTTACATGACCATGTGATTTTGAGCTTCAAAAATAATATTTTCTGAAAAAAAAAATAGGTAAAAGACACGTCTTTTACTAACATTAAGGAATAATTCAAGTGCTTCAATGTGTTTCTTATGAGCCCTGCATAAACTCCTTCCATAAAAAGAAATGCAGGTCCAGAGAGGCCAGGTCACCCGTGTAATTGTGTGTTGGGTGGAATGGTGGGAGGTGGAATGGAAATGAAATTACACAAAGGAAAAATGAATTATTAGGAAGAAATTGGGTAAGAGCTTTAGGGTGGTGCATGTTTTCTGGGAAGGTAATCCAGTATATTCTTTACTGCTGGCATGTACAGTCCTAGTTAGTAAGTACATATTGATATGAAATAGCTTTTTTTTTTTTTTTCCAGAGGACTTATCTCTTTAATTTTTCCCCTTTTTTCTCTTACTTTGACCTTTACAACATGTCATATAGGTCATCTGATGACTTGAACTAATAAGTATACCAGGCAATTTGATTGTGTAAACATATGGAACCTCTTTATATTTCCATGCTCTTTATCAACGAAATATTCTATATTTATATTCAAGAAATTATGCATTGTTGTTGCCCAGAGTTAGAAAATTGATTCATATGAAAATTGCTGATAGAAATTTGAAAAACAAATGCTCTGACAGCATCCATATTCTCCCCAGCATTGTCAAGAATTTGGCTGGCATTTTGGTGCCAGAGAAATACCATGTTCTATATTGATGTGATGTTTTCAGTTCAGTGTTGAAATACGAGATTCTTTTCTGCAAGTGACAAAATTTCACGTTGTGTTCTATAGAAATAGGCGTCTTAATCCTTCTTAAAACTAATCCAATCCTTGTGGAAGATTTTTGCTTCTTTACAGCTTAATAAATGTTGCAAAACCTTACTTGTAACTAGTTCTTTAATTTTAGTTCACTAATTTGTTTTGACTGTTGTGGAACCTCTTGCAAAAAAAATGAATTGGGGTAAATAATAAAATTTTGAATTAGCCTTAAATTACCTAAAAATTTAATATTGGTGATTACATTTAAGCAGTATTAAATCGCACATCAAGTAGATTAAGGACAGAATACTGGAGCAAGGGGGACTCAGCTCTGGTGACTAATAACAATTTCGCTTTACAATTGGCTTGTCACTTATTATCCTGGTGTTAGCTGGAAGAGAGGAGATAAGATTGCGTCACATTAACTACCTCAGTTCCCCTCTTCTTTCAACATGGGTGATGGAAGTAGAGGGGAAATACACAGTCCTGGTTAGAATAATAGAATTTTTATATTGGGAATGTTAGAAAATCCCTGGATTTGAGGAGAATAGGTTGAAAAAATGCAAGTTGGGAAATTGATGAGGCAAAGTAGCTGAAAAGTTCTGAAAGAAAAGTTTCTTCTTTCTCTGGTGAAAGAGAAGGTGTTTGGTTTCTCTTAACCTTTTGACATCATGAAGACAGGGAATGAAGTTCATCTGTCTTTCAATTCCGTTTGAATTGAATTGATTTATGCTCGTGGTTATTGAAGAAAACTTTTAACTGGGACTGGCAGTATCTTAACTCTTTTTTTTTATCGGCATGCAGAGGATGATCACAAATGGTGCTTGTGTTTTCCAAAACTCCATTTTCACTAGGGCTTGCTGGAAGTGCAAGCGAGTCAGCCTTCAAATTGGACAGAATCAAGGCAGCCCCCAGACTAACAGTCTAGAAGCAGCAGAAAGTAATCACCAGTATTGAGCATGTTTGGGATCTTTTTGTTTTGTTTTTAGCTAAATTGGTATTATTAAAAAAAAAAAAAAAAGTGCACCAGAAATGATGACTCTATCCTTATTAAGCAAATCTGTATCATATTCTAAAACAAGGACAGCCTGATTCTCAGAGGAGCTAAGAATGTGCAGATCCTTTCTAAGGTAATTTAATTTCTGGTCTCAATTTTCATGTAGTAAATGGAGTCAGGAATTAACACATCTATGGCTTCAAAACATTAATACTTTATATCTTAAAAACTGGAGACTGTGTCTGTGAATTTGAGTTTGCATCAGCTGTGCAAGATAGTGTTTCCATTTCCCAGGAAGATAAATTCCAGCAACAGAAGTGACTTGTCCATAGCTTAAAAAAAATTATTGGAAGGGCCAGTGATAAATTCTGGATCTCCTGGTTCTCAGGACTAATACCTCATTTGAGTGTGTGCATGTAAAAATAAGCAAAAAATCTTGCGAATGCATCCTGTGTATTTCACTGTAGCTTTTATGTCTATGCAGAATGATACTTTACATACACTCTTTTGTGAAAGCAAAAAGTTGCAAATAGTGTCATAAGAGCTTTGGGTTTTACATTACCTTGCATATGGATATCTGAAAGTATTTTACAAATATTAGCAAATTACTCCTCTTCTGCATACTGTGGACACCTGCATTATGCAGATGGACAAATAAAGGCACACACAGTGTTGATGAAATGCTAAAATTCTCCAAGGAGTAGAGCAAAGCCAAGGAAGGAAAAGACATCTGATGCTGTGCTGAGCCATAATCGCAGAACTTTTCTTCCTTTCTGCAGAAGATGAGAAGCTAAAAAAGTCTGTAGTGTTTTGAGACTTGGTAGATATGTTGAAAGTAATGAATGAGGAAATCCCTAGCTGGCAACCTAAGCCCAATCATTAGCCTGAATATTACACAGACATAGTTGATGAGTCTGTTGTGCTGCACTGTCTGGGAGAAGTTAAAGTATAAAATGGCAGTCATTTGTATCCCCTGTGAGAATACAGCCCCTTCTGCAGCTTTCAGATGATAGATCATTTTTTAATTAATTTTTCTTACTGATCTATTTTTTCTTTTTGGTTAAAAATTTTCTGTTAAGTTTAATTAACTTTGCCAGCCTTGCAAACGTATTTGTAAATCAGAAGAAGGCATGCTGGTTCAGAGAGCAGGCTTCCTCCAACTTGGATATGTACAGATCAGTAGTTCTTGACACAGATTGTTCCAAGGGTGCTCTCTATAAAATATGAATATCCTAGGCCTGCACCAGGGGGAAAAAAACCCCCTGAAACCAGTGATTTTCCAGCCAGCACAAGAATAAAGTCTGTAGATATCTATGTGGCTACTTTGACAGTGCTAGTGGTGGTCCTGTGCCCATGCCTGTTTAGAACAAAGTATTGCACTTTGATGAAGGGAAGAAGGGCATGGAGACCTGAGAAAATCAGTCCTTAAGAAGTCAATCTGCCTATTTAGTTTGGCGCAAGAGGAGGGGCAAGTTTTTTTGTTTGGTTGGTCATTTTTTTCCCCCTGTGGTTAAAATCCGTAAACATCTCAAGGACATTATTTTGTGAATAAGAACAGGAGATAGATATCACTGAGGTATTCCTTCAGGGAACACCTTTTGCTCGCAGTTGCAGTGCGAGCTAGGATGGGCTACGCGCAGGACCATCATCGCCATTCTGGGAGCCATGGGCATGCCTCTCTAGAGCAATTTCACATCCTATTTACCAATATGGGATTCACAGCGTGTGCAATGCAGTGTTGGCCTGTGAGGTTCAGATCAGCTATCTGCGAGAGGTCCTTCTGCCCTGGATGCTGCAGCCTGGAGTCCTGCCCCAGCCATTTCTGCAGCAGTGGTATCTTCTAGCTGTTATCCATGTGCCATATAGGCTCACCTTTTGTATTTCTACCAGTTGAAGCAGCTTGGGGCGGGGGAGTATCCACTTTTTGCAGACCCAGCAGTACCCAAGGCTTCGTCCCAGCATAAACAGAAGTGTAAATTGGGCAAAGATGATTGAACTCTTAGGCTGTGAGGTGTTTGGAGCAAGACTGGGATGTGCAGACTCTGGCACAAGGGGACTTTGGCCTTGTTGGAGCCTAGACACGGTCACAAGTAGAAATGCATATTAAAACCTGTATGAAGTTTCCTAAAGTTGGTCACTGCCACTGGAGCTTCATGTTAATGAGGCAAAGACTTGTGTATGCATTAATTTCCAGTAGGAACAGTGCTTTACTGTAACTTTTGCTAGTTTCTTATGTTCTCCCAAGACAAATTGCGAAGGAGTGTTCAAATTATCACTTTGTTACATGTGTGGTGAATACTTCCCCAGCAAACGAAGCAGCATGACACAGCATTCCCTTGACAAACTTACAAGTCTGTGGTTTGGCTGAGCTATGTTGATATGAATCTAATTTTTAATTTGCAAGAGTTTACTGTCCTTGGGCGGATGGTTTCAGGGCAGATCACACTCCAGAAAAATACTAAGTGGGGACAATTTAAGCAACCATTTGAAAAGTCAAAACAGCAGTCAATAAAATAGAAATTACACCAAATTTTCAGGAACTTGAAAATGTTTCTTTTTTTTTGTGAGGGCTTTGCCTGTTTTGCGATGAGTTGAGTCTTGCAGACAAATAGCAAAATATTAATACAGGTCTCTAGGAGAAAACTTTGAATAATTGGTACAGTATTACAACAGCTTTTTTATTAACCACTGCTCGTATGACTTGCAATATCATTTACTCCATAGGTTGCATGTTTCATAAAAAGCTGAGCAGCAGCGTATGGCACATGAAAGGATAATAATATGCATACAATACTTAGTGGTAGAAAAGAAAAACAAAATACATATTTCCTTTGTAATCCTAATGGAGCACTTTTTTTTACAAAGCATCGGGGAGCGTATATTCACAATGTGTATTACAGAAGCTACATTTCCCATTAATTATTTTGTAACTGAGTTTCTTTCAACATCAGACATAAAAGTGAAGGGCTTTTTGTTTTTGCATTAATTGGTGTCTTTGTGATAAAGCACTTTTTGCTCCTGTGGCTGATAAAATAATCAGCATTAGGGTATGTATGCGAATATTCCCTTAGAGTTCACTTCAAAGACTATAAATGAGGCAGATTTTCATACGCATGAAGAATTGGTTTAGAACTGTATGACGTGTTGTTTGATAAACACTTCTGAGGCATACCTTACAGTATGCGGTGTACAAACAAAGTAGTATGTCCTTTTAAATTAGAATTATTTTTTTAATCAGAAAAACATTTCATCACTACAACACAGTGCAAGATTATTACAGCCTAGACATTTTAGAGCTTCTGCAGGTTGGTATATTCTGTTTATTTTCAGAATGCAAAGATGTGATTTTAGATTTTTTTTTTTTTTTTTAACTCACAGAGGTATGGATTGTAGATCACGTGTATACTGCTTACGCACCGGGGAGCTTCATTGTGGATTGAGATCCGAAAGGAGCTAAACCTGGCATCCTTAGCCAAAGCTCCCTATGACACATAATCTCAGAAATATTTATCTGTCAGCATTGTTTTGAAAATGAGTATTCATGCTTATAAAATGTGCCTCTGTATTTATGATTTTTGTAACCAGCCTGAACTTTGCATACAGAAGACCATTAACAAAAAAATATTTGGGCCTTCAATACTCGGCCAAATGTGACTGTGTTTGGAGATAGATGAAAACTTTCACTGATGCTCTTAATCACTTACTACAAAGTAAGTGTTGATAGATGCAATAGCGAGTGCAATAACACGTAGCAATTGTAGTTACACTGAAACAAAAATCACATGAGATTATGTTAATCAGAAAAAGGATTAAGTATCAGCAATTCTTTGCCCTTATAGCATTTGCAGAACTCCTGGTAAGATCATTAGGGAATTTGTAGAAAAAAAAAAAACCAACTGAGATCATCTACTGCATCTAAATCCTTACACTTTGCCCCTTAAAAGTCTATTTTATTATGGAACTAATGCAGAGCTCATGAAGTTGGAAGGGAGTGTAAAAGGTCACTAAGAAAAGCTACCTGCTTGCAGCATGGACTTTTTATCTGCTAAACAATGACAAGAATTTGCTTGCGTTAGAGATGCAATTTTTTTTTTTTAAGGTTATAGTTTTTTTAAGGTGAGAAGACACCACCAAATGATGAGACTATTCCGAGCACACCAGTGGAAAATACAGCTACTTCTAGGTTAGGATGTGTACTTGTGTACCTACAACTTTGCATGTACAAGTTGTTCAATGCTCACTGCAGCAAAGGGGATTTTTGATGCTAGGTTTGCTACCTACTGACCATTTGTGTAATTTAGTATTCTTGAATTCTTATTTATGGTATGTGTTAATTACCATTCTCAGTCTGAGCCTGGCAAGAAAGAGGAAACCAATTCCTGGGTATCTGGCCAAGATTTGGGTTCTCATTTATGCACTTCCATGTTCTTCTTTATAATCTTGATCAAATAATTTATTTACTTTCTCTCTCACTCTAAATTTAGAGTGCTCATGGGAATGAAAATCCAGCAGGGGATTTTGTTTCTGTACTACCTAGAGAGATGGTACATCAGTTAAAGTGTACTTTATTGTAGTGTCTGTAGTATCAGTTATCGTGCTTCTCTTTCTCACGAGAGTGCTTGATTTCTGCGGATCTTGGTATAGTGTTTGTAACTGATATGTGTTTTTCAGTCAAACTTGATGTCTCCTCTTTTGCAGATATGACCAAAGTAACTTGTTTGATATATACTGATTGACATATTGCATGAAAGTTGGTAGAGCGTGTTCTTGTTCCATTAGGCTTTTGTAATTTTTTTCTTTGCTCCTTCTGTGTACTGTAATGTCACTAAGGATGAGTTTGATTCCTGTCACTGCTGTTAGTATTACATGTACCAATTTCTGAAACAGCTTTGGTTCCAAAGGGTATCTAAACTCAAAGGGATGTGTTTTCAAATAATGCTAAAATACTTAGTTTGATGTTTTGCTGCTATTAAATTGCAAGTACGTGATGTACGCTGACGACAGAAAGCCTATACATGACAGAATGTGGGGCTGATAGGTTTTCATGTTCAGGACTGCTTCTTTGTTTGAACCTAGGGTTCTGGGAATATGTGAAGTGCCTGGGTATTTTCTTTTACAATCTAATTGCTGAGTTAATCCATCCTGATAATCCTTCCATCTTTTTAACGCTGCTGAACTGTGCCATACTGTGGAGTTCTTTATCTGCCTTAGACCTTCTTGTTAATCTTGAGAGTGTGATCCCCAGTACATCTCAGTCACATGGTATTTGCACTCTATATAATATCCCAGAAGACATGCTATGCATTCAAACATGTCAAAGCAGACTATTCTAGTATCTCCCTCCTTAATTTTCTCTACTGTGACATACCTGGTGATAAACTCCACTGATATTATGACTTTTATCAATTTAGCAAGCTTTAATTCCTGAAATTTTTTTGTTGCAGTATTTTACTACTTAGAAAAAGATAAATATATATCTGACATTTTAAGCTCCATGCTAGAATTTTACACTTAATTTCTCTCCTTTTGTAAGGAGTGTAGGGGGAAGATACCCAGCAAGGCTTCTCATGGCTCTTTTTTCTTACAGCTCTTTCCATAAGTTTACATCGCTGCACCTTATCAGGGCTGGCCTTAAGCATAGGCAGATAAACTCTTAGTAAGGGGCCTGACAGTGAGGGTGCAGTCTGCCTCATCTCCAGGTCATTGATAAAGGTATTACATGGGATAAGTCCCAGGATGGACCCCTGAGGAACCCAAATTCTAGGTACAGCATGAACATTAATCACTACTTTTTGTTGATTTCAGTGGGAATCCTTTGTGAATGATTTCACATTTAGCAGGGAGAAAACTTCAAAGTCTGGACAAAAGAAATTTCTGTTACATTGGAAGACATTTTTGTGGCAAAATGAAGTCTATAAAAAGGAAGAACTTTTCATTGTATTTTTCACCTGGAATTACTTTCATTCTGCTTTTTACATTATATTGCAATCCTTTCAATAAATGCTCAGCAATTAGACATTTCTGCCTTGTGTTCTGCTTGCACCTTATAAAAAAAGGGTTCATCTATAAATAAAAAGGCAATTTAAGCCAGAATTAGGGTACTGCAAGTATTTTGGGCTCAGTTGAAATGACTTAAGCTACTTTGTGTAGCCTTTAGCTATTGCAGTACGTGTAAGAAGAAAATTCTATATCTCAGTACTACATGATGAACAATTAAGCCTAAGAGACTATGACTGTCCACCTATGAGGGTGTTTTTTTCTGTTTCAAAGGACTGATGTGATTTACACAAATTGTATTTCTACTCGTTGGCGTATTCAGAATTTCATTCTCAAATGCTGTGTTTGTTACCTCTTCTTTACTACGTTTAGCTCAGGAGTCCTATGCAAGTGATGGAGTAGAGCTGGTCTGGAGAAACAGTAATACATGGCATGAGCGGCTGCTCATCTTTGTTTTGAAGAACAGGAACTGGTGAATGCAGCTATAAACAATGCTTTTTACTGGCGTTACTCAGTGGAACAGAGACAGTGCGCCTGGGACATGCTGTAGTTCATTGGTGAATGACTTGGGTTCCCCTGACTGGAGTACTGGAGTCTTGAAGCTTCAATATGGCTTGAAGCTTCTAAGTTCCTTTATGCAATAGGGCTGACTACATTAGGGCATCGGAGGCACAGAAAACAGTTCTGGTTTTATAATGTACTCTTTGTTCTGAGATGTGAATTTATGACAAGATATAAATGGAGAAATATGATTGCAAGTTCAACACAAATTTTCTTGATGGCTGTAGTTCTCAGTCTCAAATGTAGATGGAAGTGGACATTATTAGTTGCCAATGCAATTCAAGCACCTCAAACAGGATTGGAGTCAGCAAGAGGATAATGTGAGTTATGCTGATGTCCTTGGACTTTGTCCATTTTTACACTACACTGTGCTCTGTCTGCAAGGTCTAACCCAAACTGTTACTCCTGCAATACTGCCTGATCGCCCTAGACCTTGTGCAGTTCATCTATCCAAAGCATTGCATCCCTTCTGTTTGGAGGATCCTGGAACTCTGCCACCAGGAGGGAGGAAACTGGAATAAGCACATAGATCCTCCCAGCACCTGTCCCTTTCTGTTCACCACTGAGAGGGCCTTCCTCTGCCTTTTCTTGACTGGACACTTTTCTTCTCTGTTGTTGCCTTTTGTATAAGAGAACACTCCATGGAAAAATGCGGAGTCACCAAGAAACCATCTTACCTTCCTACAGCTGCTACCTCAAGACTGTCTTTTTCCAAGATGTTCCCAGTAAACTGAAACCTGATAATGGGCAAATGGAAGAGACTAGTCTCTGCTTCTGGCACTTGAGGGTTCTGTACACCCTATGCTTTGTTTTGCCATGCTCATCTCATCTGATTTTCTTCTTTGCCTCTCATTCCATGTTTTCTATTCAACATCAACAAAACAAAGTCTTCGGGAGAGGTCTGTCTCATTCAGTCTGTTCCAGTGAGAAGGAACTCAACCTGGCTAAGGTCACTGGGTGCTTAACAAAAGATGTGTAAACAACAGGAATGTCAACAATAGTAATATTCCTTATGATGCAGAAGAATAGCAGAGCATCTGTCTGGGAGCACTGGTAGAGAAATTATACCAGTTTTCTCTTCAAGGACTATATAATGCTGCTCTCCCCAGGGAAAGGTTCTGTCTAAAAAGAATTCTTAAACACTTCAATATATAATTTATTCTGCAGTTCAGGTACTGCTGTTAATTTTACTTGCTGGCAGTCCTTTTTGTAGCAATTACTACTGCTATAGCAGACTTCTGTATATCGCTTTTATCTATTCTTGATACCGAAGCTTTGAAAGTAAGTGCCAATAATGTTACATACAAAGTCTGATATGAGCTTCCTCCCTCTCAGAGCTCTGTTCTCATTCTTGGTAGGTGCAGATAGTGAAGTTTCTTGTATATTCACCTTTATTCCATTGCTTTCCCTCAGTAATCTAAATTTGTCTCATGCTCATTGTGCTCACTTCTCACTTTAATTTTCCTCTCTTTGGCTCTCCTTTTTTACTGTAAAAGTCTACTTTGTTGCTCTTGTTTCACACACAATGAAGGAAACACCAGCCTTTAAAATCAACAGCGCTTTCCTTTATCCCAGTTAACTCTCTAGCAATATACCCAGCAGCCCACATTTCTCCCTTTTATAGTTAAGCTGAATTCACATATGTGCTCTGAAGTGCCTTTCCTCAGACTTTATCATTGGCCCTCTCTATTCAGTGGTTTCGTTTCCTGATGTTAAGTTTTGCTAAAGTAGTCTTTAACTCCTTCCAAGCCAAGTCTGGTCCTCTGTGACCTGTCAGTCACTTTCAGCACAACTGACTGTTATTTCCCCCACCACCACCCGCCCCAAATCTTTGTTCTCCTGTTCTCTGCTACACCTATACCCAGGCTTGATAGATCCTTTGGAGAACAAGGAAGTTCCCTTTAATGTCCCTTCCAGCTTTCTGTGGCACTCTTATTAGTGCATCTATGTCTTCTCTCTTCATCTCTCCACACTTTTTTTTCCCCTCTTGGGGTAATTCTATTCACAAACACAAATTAAGGGAAGATCTATTTTTCTCCTGTCCCTATGGAGTAACGCTTACTCCTTGATACTAAGCTCCAGTCTGGGCTCTTACCTAACAACTTGATTATTATCATGTTCACTTCCCTGAATTTGACAATTTGACTTACTTCACTGTGATCTCTCCAGGATATTGCTTCAAAGAGCATTGATTGTTTTGATCATCTACTTTTTCTGTATATCTCTCCACTGAGTGTCTTCTTCCATCTTTGATTAGCAGTTTATTTGATACACTTTTAGTGCCCTTCAGGGACCATCCCCAGCCTGTTGTATCTCAATGATATCTCTCTCTCTTCCTTTCACCCCAAAAGCCACCTTTCATAACCCTTACAATTTTCAGTTGTGAATATTCTTGTTTCTCCTTTGCTTCAGAAAGACCTCTTAATGGATTTTCAGAACAAACCTGTTGTAGTCCTTCAAATCCTAGCCTGAAATTCCTGGGTTTGTTGACAAAACAGATTGCCAATCTTCTGTGAATGTGGATGAATGTTTTTTCATAATTTGCTCATAGCTTCCTAAATATTGTCTTCATCTGAACTGTCAGAATTTTTGTGTGTAGAGGTTAGCTTTTTGTTGTAGTGTTATTAAAGTGTCTGGAAGTGTGAGGTCATGGTTCATACCATGAACCATGGTGTGTTGCCAGGAGTTGTAGCAATTGGAAGAGCAGAGTGCATTGAAGGACACAGAAAGCTGCACAGCATAGACCTTTTATTTTCTCCATCCCCCCCAAATGTGCGTCTCAACTTGTGAACTGGCTTACTGTTCTTCAGGAATTGTAATGAAGAGAATAACTGTGTTCTCCTTGAGTGGTTTATGATCCATACCATCTTGTGTTGAGAACAAGATATTTCAAAACAGATTGTAGTCCTGTTGGCAAAAATGCACTCTGTTCTTAGCCCTTAGCATTCTTATGGCCTATACTTTTCAGTTCTGATACATACGATATGAGTTACTGTCTTCTTTTTATGGTAACAATGCAGTTCTTTGACATGATTTTGAAATGCTTTATAGAATGGTTGCTATTAAAACTTGTACAATGCATTTATAAACTGAAGATCATAGGTACAACTGTTTTCTCACAACATATCAAACGCATCACATAATCATTAATTTATAAAGGTAATTTCTGTTAACCATTTATTATTATTAATAATAAGCTATTTACAATTGGTACTTTATTATTCATTATTCTCTGCCACACTAGTCTGCTGTACTATTTCAGATAAGAAAAGCCATTACAAAAAATGCAGCAGCTTTTCTTAGTAAAGACACATAATTCACCTTCAGTTTTCAACAGACATAATTTTTAAATGTCCTGCACCATTTTAACACCTTCACACTTTACATAAGTGTTGTAACACAGCATATGGCATTAAGTAAAAGATGTTCAAACATCCTTAGTTTCTTTGTTTTTGTTTATAGCTTTGCGTGTACTTCCTCGACATTGCATTATTAAATATATTTATAAAATTAATTAATGTTACAAAATTCATCTCTTCAGCAGAAGGACCACTTGGTGTAACTAGGTAACACATACGCTTTGGCAAAGGGGGGAGAGTTATCTTGCTTTGCTTAGCTTTGATAATATGCACATATTCACCACCAGTAAGGACTTGTTGGTATGAAGTTTACGAGTACGCGTGCCATATGGAGTGGTTCTGAAGTTTTGTGTGTTCTTGCTTTGTATTGCAGTTAATCCTCCTTGTTCTCTTGCTCATCAACTTGTCCATCAGCTACTTCTGATGTTTGATTACATACTACTTAATGAAAAGGGGACAGGGCAAGAAAAAGACATTATTTCTTACTTTTTCAGTTCATTTGTTTGATACTTTTGAATCTTTACTTTCCAGTCACTGACAAGTGGAATTTTTTGTTACCATTGAAAGAGACAAGTGTCCATTGCTTATAGTTTGATGGTTAGTCAGAACCTTCCCAAATCCCAGCATATTTATTCTGAACCTATACATGCAAAAGTGCCTTAAGATACTTGTGTCAACTGATCTGTTTGAATACTGCAAGTATAATGTCAGAAATCTGCTTTTGGATATCAAGCCTGTTATCACTGTAGCTGAAAATAAGGTTCACAGGGTAACTGTTGTTTTTTTGGGGGGAATGGTGTACAGCTTGGAAGGGCATTTGAATGATAGAAGTTAATCGTTTGGGGCATAAAGGGCTAAAAAGCATCAGGGAATGACACATTGCATTAACCTCTGAATGTTTTGTTTAACAGTGTCTTATCTAGCGAATATGTCAGTCTTCTATATTCAGTTTGGGAAAGAATATTACTGACGGTCAGAGGGCATTCATTCTCCAGTCTTATTCAGACCATAGTTTTCTGGTACATGCGCTCACGTATACCTGCCTGCATGGGAAGGATTGATGATTCAGTCTTATTTCGTATGTCATAGATCATCAGCATCCACCAAACGTTGGCTGCAGAAGGAGCAGGATTAAACTATTTGAATGTTGAATGCTCACAGTCGCTTGGTTCTCAAGGTCATTGTTGCATACGGTTGCCCTCAAATAATTCATAGTGGTTACTCGCTCATTTGCTGTATATGTTGTTTTTGGTTTTTTTTTTTCCACCAGAGAAAGCTCTTTTGAGAGAACTTTTATCAGCAAAGTAGAAAATTATCTGGTGAATATTAATAAGCATGTCTAGTGCCTGATACTTGAAAGTAAAGCTTTAATTGTTTGATCCTTAGCTGCACTGCAGTCAGCTTGAGCCACTCAAGTAGATATCACGAGCAAAACAGAGAAAGGGAAGGAAAAACAAGAAAGGGGCTACAGGGGATCATTACTTGAAACAAGTGGCTTTATATGCTGGAAATTAAATGTTTAGTTCTCTGTTTTTGAATGATTGAAGATCCAAGCTTTATTCCTTAGAGCACAACATATCTGCCACAAGATAAGATGCAGCCCTGATATAAGGGCCTTGACTCCGGACTTTTCATACCACATAGCCAAACTAGCTATATGATTGAGAGTTAGCCTGACAGGAGGAGGGAGAGGCCTCCATTTCCATGATTATGAAGATCCCGTGTTTCTGACCACATAGGGGGAAGGAAGAAAATGAAGCTTTTCTACCAGCTTATGAATAGAATTGGAATGAGAGGGGCTTTGCAACAGCTCTTTATCATATGCACAGCTCAGGCAGGTGGCTCCCATTCCCACAATGCCTACTGCACTCGATCCTCAGCATGGTGCAGAGATGGGTGAATTTCACCTTGAAAGCTTTAAGGTTAGTGTCTGGCATCTGTGATTACATTTGCAATTCAAGTTAGTCTATTTTCTGCTTTTTAGCTTTTATTCAACTGAATTTAGTGCTTGTGAAAGATGTTGGATTGTTATTTCTGGAGACTGAAATCTTTCATTTATCCATGTAACAGATACACCTTAAGTAGTGGCAATGTAATCCTCCCCCTGTCCAGTGCTCCCCCTTCCTGTGTTCCTGATGCTGAAGAAATATCTCTTAGGAGTGAGAATAATGTTCGGTCTTCACACAGCTGTAGCAGTATTAATGAGTAGCTTTGTATGGATGAACTTAAGAGAAATTGGGACCTATCCATATTATGGAGTATAGCAAATAAATGATGGTGACCATCACCTGGTAGTATCAATACTGATTTAAAATCATAGAATCATAGAATGTTTTGGGTTGGAAGGGACCCGTAGAGGTCATCTAGTCCAACCCCAAATGTTCTAATGTGTGATATTAAAATTGGTGGTGTACAGAATATCTGTGTCTAAACTTGACTTGGTGAGTACTTCAGAAGCAAAGTAGTGTATCTCAATGTATTGGAAAAAAAGGGTACATCAGCAGGTGTTTCTTTTGGGTTTTCAGAGACACCTACTCCTAGTACATAATGCAGTGCCATCCAGGTAAAAAAAATGTGGAACAGTAAATCAATAATCACAATAATTTAAAGATCATTACTATAGTAAAGATAAATTCATGTGTTTGGAAACAGAATGTCTATTTGTAATATGGGAATAAGAGAATACGACGATGTTGTCTAGAAGAAGGATTTACTCACAGGGCTGAAGTATGCAGGTGGTCAGTGATGCGATACCTCAGCTGAGGATCTGACAACTTGAAGCTGAAATTCATGGTTCCCATTAGAAGTTGCATTAAAATAGGGACAGACAGTTGAATGCAAACTATGCACAACACTTGTGCAAAGTTTCCCAAGACACCCATCTGAAACACAAATTGGGCTAGAGAGAAAGTGAATGTAACCAGGCATTTCTAAATTAGGAAACCCAGCTGAAAGCTGAGTCTCGGCTATCTCTTCCTAATTCAAGGAATTATGGATAAGGTAGTCTATAAAGTATACCGGAGTCCTTGGAGTTAGGAATAAGGTAAGAATCATGTTCACTCTCTGATCCTTAAGAAGTAAAAATATCTGGTACCAAATGGAACGTTTCCTCAAGGTGTTTATAGAGCATTACTTCATCTCCCTCTGTAATTCACATACATTTTTATATTTCTGTACATACGCTGAAGGTTAACCTGTACATTAACAGTAAGTATACTTTTCTGAATGGTTCTACAGGTGTATTTGAATCCTTTCTTCAAAAAGAGAGGATTAAGTTTAAGCGTCTCGCATCTTTGGTGGGTTAACTGATCTATAAATAAAAGGGGGATATCATATACTGCAGCCATATTTGTAAGGAATCGGAACTGTGCTGCATTTCAGCTGTATTTGGTGTGCAGGATGCATAGAGGGTTTAGTTTTTTGACCTTGCTGGGAGGTAAGCATGAAATAAATGTCAAGTTCCTCAGCTGTATGAAGAGACCTGAAGCACTATTAGTCGTCTCCACCAGAATTTTGGGAATCATAAAGAACCTGAGTTTTGAAAGCTGATAGGCCTGTGAAGTTTAGATCTTTCTAGGCTAATGTAACTATATGGAGATCACAATTTAAAATTTGTGAGCCATCTGTAAATCTCACTTTCAGACTTAATATATGGATTTGGATTTTAAATGCCTGTCTTAGTCAAATGAATGTGAACTTCACTAAAACCTGGAAGCTATAAGTGTGAAATATGGTATAAGCTCAGAATAGGAAGGCTGAGTTACTTTGCTATTTGATATTACTGAGCGTAGTGCTAGACTACTGTTTTCAGATTCTTTTTTCAGCCCAGAATTTTGAAAGACTTTTGGAAAAGTTGAGTAAGATTTCAGAAAAACTACAAAATTAATCTTTCTGGAAAGAAGAAGTTTCATGTAGTAAGAAAACTTTGAAGCTAAGTTACTGAAATTGAGGTATAGAGATGATTTGAGTACTGTTTACAAGCAGGTTTATTGGGATGAGATATCCATGGGCAAGTAATTCCTCGCGGCACAGGAAAAATAACATAGATCCAGTTGTTTGAAGTTGAAGCTAGGTGAATTAAAATTAGAATTAAATGCATGTTTTTAACTTAAAGTACTTCAGCTATCGAAAGGCTTTTCTGAGGATGTGGTGAAGTCCAGATTTAGTTTATTATTTGAAGTCTGTAAATTTAAAACTGAATGCCTTTCCAAAGGTGAGTTGTAGATGAAACAGAATTTTACAGGCTGGGTAGAAGTGTTACTATAGGCCCTTTGGTCTGTCGTGCAGGAAATGGTTCTAAATTCAGTTAACTGCAAACTATTGCAGGCAAAACTATGGGTAAACTACTGCTTGACACTTTACATTTAGTGAGGTATTAAAGATGATGCTGGAAAATGCTAATTCCCTTTCTTCCAACATCAGCATGCTACCGGTGTGTGTAAGCAGCTCTCCTGCGGTGTGCGTGAGACACCAATTGTTCTCTCATGGCAACCCCATTCCCCCGTGTTTTTAACTCCCTAGTTTTTAACTCCTTCTCATGGAAGAGGTAAGCCCTCAAACTCTGGTGAGGTGAGTGGGGAGCCCTTACCAACTCAAGGATTATACACAGCAGGAAAAAAACAAAAGGCACTTAGTGATCCCTGGCTTTGGCATTGTCTATAGTACCGAGCCAGAGAGAAGAAAAGCTGCTTTTCCCCAGCTGCCTCTGAATACTGAAATTATTTCAGCTAAGCTATCCAGGCAGCTACAAGAGTTGAGCCAGTCTTTTCCAGGTTCAACTATATCTATAGCACAAGTATGGCATATAGACTTCCACTTAAAAGCTGTTGATTGATATTGTTTTGGTGGAATTGTAGTTTATTAGTTATCTATTTACCTAAGTATTTTCTCCTTTAACTATTCCTACCATATGACCAGTTTAACGTTTTAAAATGTTTTGTGTTTTGTAGCAGAACAAAGCAATTCCAAGAGATTTAAGCAATCCAGAAATACTTGTGAACAGTAACTGCTCATTTCAACCCACAGACAGAAAATTGCTGAGTTGTGTTATGAGAGCAATAGATATATTCAACCGAAATCAGGATTGCTCCGTGAACAAATACCAGAAAGAATAAATTTGCATTGATTACAATTAGTGTCAAACTGATAACCTAGAAAATGTAATCTTAATTACAGTGCCAATTTAGGAAATACTTAAGCATATGCTTAAGTATAATTAAGCATATGCTTAGTCCTTCATTGATTTGGGGCCTCTTCACTGAAATATATGTGCAGGGCTGGCAGCCTCACTGGTTGAGTTCTGCAAAGTACATAACTGCTGGGCTCAGATTCTGATTTGTTTTAGTGTTAGAAGAGAAACTGTAATTCATTATGCAGTTACTTAGTCAAGGGTTGCAGTTCCTGCTGGCTCTGACTGTGTCTAAAACATGAACATAAGCACATTAGGAATTACGTTAAGAAAAAAAATAATTCTCTGGATATTTAAATAGGTCGACACTAATTTTCTTCTGTAGAGGGTAAGGTCTTAATTCAAGTCAGGGAAAAATACCCGGGAGGCCTTCCCTTTGCAATTGTCACGATTTATGTAGTGCTGTGTTGTTCAACGTTAGGATTTCTGTGTGAATAATCATAGCAGTAGGCAGATGGAGTGTTCCTGTAGTGCTGGAATCTTGACTTGATTTGATGGGCAGTGTTTTTCAAATCTGGATACAGTACTATTGTAGTGTTTTATTCATCTTACACATTTTTCTCTCTCATATACTTATTTCATATTTCTAATGTGCATGATAACAATCCTGAATTAATGTATATTTATTCTTAAGGCTTTGTTAATAAAATTAGGGATAGCATGGATACATATGCTACAAGGAAGCAAGTAGCCATTATCTGTTTTAAAAAAATAAAGTATCAAACACTGGGATCTTATTCCTAATAGTCACTTTTATATTAGGACTTCACTGAGTTTCTTCACTTCTTAAAGCAAATTGTTAATTTCAAAGTACACTTTCATTTATTTACCTCTTTGAGATTGGATTTTTAAGGCAATTTCTTGTTATCTTGAGCATATAACTGAAAAGTCTCTGAATGAAGTTAAGATTAGAGGCCATCTCAATGTATTTATTGTTCTGTTGATTTACTGTAGTTTTTGTTACTGTATGTCCTGGGGTTTCTTTAACATTCTCTGGTGTGATACCTTTCCTGATAACAATTTTTCGTCCTCAAAAATGACTTCTGTTGATGACCCTGGCTTCCTGTGATTATGGAATTAATGAGTGCACTTACCTTCATTCATACCTCTGCTGTCAGCACATTAGTTTTGCCATCTCTCTGAATCTGATCTATCTTCTTCACAATGTTTTTAATGTACCTGGGGAAAAATCTTATCTCGGCTTCTTGTATAGTTTAGGTCCATTTTCCATATTTTACTTCTCTTTCCTTTCCTCATCTCAACTTCTACCTGTTTTATATTATATCTGATATATAATACCTTATTCTTGATTACATTATGCAGGTCTGATTTCATCCAGGCTGGGATCCTGTTTCCTTTCCCACATATTCAGCCAAATGAAATGCAGAAAGACTGAGCGTATTATGCAGAAATACCCTATGAACAAATATTTCTTCTTTGCTTTCACAAACTCTTCACCTTCTTCAAACTTGTTATTTCAAACTTTTTTTCCTTGGGTTGGTTGGTTGGTTTGTTTTTAATTTTCTTTTTTAAAAGTTGAAGTTTTACAGAACTCAGCCCCTTTTGATGCTTAATCTCTTTTGGGTGCATATTGTTATTTGTATCTTCTACATTACTACAAAATAAGGCAGTAATGTGATTCCCACCCCACTCTTAATTAGGAAATCACTTTTTATCTTCTTTTAAGTCTCAGAACAGTGTGATTTCTAATACCCCTTTATTGTGCATTGATTTATGTCATGGTAACGAAAAACCAGCTAATGATATAAAGGAAGCTTTTCCTTTCTTAAACCTGTCTCACTGATGGAGCAGGCTGTATGTGGCATGCAAATGATCAGCTTGCTTGTTTTGTTATTTAACATACAACAGGCGTTAATCAGTGTTTGAGGAAAATTGCTTTAATTGATATGATCAGTGAGATTACTTTGATCTGTTTAACTTTTGTGCCACTGTAACACCACTGATTTCTGAAGCATAATAGTATGCATATGTTGATTTAAGTCTGATGGAGTTGTCCAGGCAAGACACAGAATTTTACAGGTAACTTAAAAAATACATTTGGGAGTGAGATGACATTGAGAAACAGTTTTTTGGCTGGATGAAGGGTGTGAAAGAATCTCACTATTAAGAGCAGAGCTTTACTTAGCTCGCCTATGAATATCCCTTTGTACCCTCAATGATTTGATTACACCTCAGATGAGCAATGTGACATTCTATTGCTGATCAGAACCCAAGTGGGGTTGGTTCAGTGTAGCTACACATATAATCAGTAACGTTTTGTCTGCAACTAGATCTTTGACTCCAAAAATAGCGATATACGGCACTCAGAGGAATACATGCAGATTTTGCTTTTGCTCAGCATCCGCGTTTCGGGTACATCTCTGATAGTGCCTGGATTTCTCTGAGAATCTGAAAGGAGGTGCTCTTATCTACAGAGAATAGACTGATGCTGCTTTGTACATGGATAACGTGTTCAGACTGCACAGGAGAAAAAGAAGGGGAAAAAAAAAGCCCCCACTCCAAAACCAGTACTCTCTATCTAGACAGTAGGCCTTAATATTGCGATCTAATCAAGAAAGTCCAAGTTGTAAAATCTCATCAGCATCAGCTGAGTTAGCATCATTAAAGATCAACCTCATGAGTAAACCATACTTGATTATAATGGCTGGTATTTATATTTATAAGCTTGGAGTGGGGGGAAAAAAACTGAACAGTGAAATTTGTTAATCTGCTAATTCTGAACCATAAATCATTCATTTTCCCTCTTGAGTACACTGCATTTTATCATTTAGAAGTTAGCATCTTTAGCTCTTTTTCAAAATCTCACTGCAAGCAAATTAGGTCTCCAGTATAACTGTATAGGAATGTATAACTGAGAAGAGTATTGCTGATAAAGTGTGCAGAAGTGTTTCCAGAGATACTGGGATTGGGGCGAAGCAAGACAATGTTTTTTCTTCCTTACAACCCATAATTCTGTTTTATTTAGCACTTAACTTGAAATGACTGAAAGGTTTTTAAAGCATTTCTATTCGGTTGTGCCTAGTGAGTGAGTATTTGAAGTTGTGGGTCCCCTGTGATGCTGTGTTTCCTCACCTGTATTGTAGCATGAGAGAAAAATTACAAAATTACATTTGGCTGATAACCTGAAAGCTCTTGAAGAGAGTGGGAAATTGGCTTTGAGGTACAGTGTGCTATCAGTTGTGCTATTTTCAGGAGAATATTAATTTGATTAATTTCACTTACAAGATTAGTGAATAAATGGTATCCTGTCTTCTACTCATTGTAATATACTTTGCAAATTACTTTTCTTTCCAACTGCAATGATGGGTGAGTTTTCTCCTTGTGTGTTTGTATGTCTGTCCAGCTAAACAGGTGGCTTTTACTTTTCTTGAAGACTACTAGTAAATACATGAAAATTTAAGATGTAGCACTTAGGTTTGGGTTTGAAAGCATTTAAAAAGAAAAGCTGGCAAAGGCTAGGTGAAAATGATGCTGTATATAGTATTGTTTTGCTCTCACAGACTACTCTGAATAGGAATAGAATATCTAATGTTAACCTTTTGATCTGCCTTTGGTCTTGTTTGAAGCCTTTGAGAAGATCTGGTAACCGTTAATCTGTCTTAACCTATTTATGTTTCTTACGTCCGCTGCTGAAAAAGGTGCTTCCCACTCTAGTAATGCATATTTCTGACACATCATAATTACCAGGATACATGTTGCAAATACAGGCACTGACTAAAAATACCATCCTTAAGTATGTGTAAAGGGACTTCTCAAAAGTGGGTGTTACTTAAGGCTTTTTTTAATACTTCAAATATATCTGTTCAGCTGTTAGACTTCCTTCTAAGGGCACACTTTAGGAATAGTCTTCACTTAGAGAAGAGGATGTTTAGGAACACTTTTATAACTCTGTTAACCCCTGATGCTATAGCCTTGGCCACAGATAACAACAAACCATCCTGCTGAGTGGTGTGGTTGTTAGGAGTTGTTGTGAACCCACACAAAATTCTACAGGCAGGCATCAAAAATATAACAAAGTGGAATCTGTACTGTAAAATTCACACTGAAAACTTTAAAGTAACCAGGAAGAATATGAATATTTGAAAGAAGTTTTTCTGGCTGAGATTGAAAAGTGTGCATACTCCTCTATAAATTGCTATTTGATAGAAGCGGATTTTTGCTGTTTTCAAAGGGGCTTTGGTAAGATTGTCTGCTGTGATGAAGCCATATCTCTAAGACTAAATGTTAAAAACTGAAACAGAATAGCAGGTAAAGAAAAAAATATGCTTTGACACACAAAACTAAAATGTAAATTATTATACTTCTGATGAAACAGCCTACAATGTAAAATGTGTGTTTGCTTCAGTTTTATTTCGCATCAGTTAAATAAAGCTGCAAGGTTCACACTTTCTTTAGATCATTTTATGCTGATGTATCAGTTTTGTAAAGAGCTGTACTCCAGTGGGTAAAGGAAATGTTGTACTCAGTCAAAGCTAATAATTGTTCATCCTGACATGGCATTAATGAAATGGTTTCTATTCCAATTACAAATCTATTTGAAAAATAGTGCGGCACTAAAGCTCTCAAAACAAAAAAGGTGGGGTGAATTTTGGATAGCGGTTGAAGTTTTACATCACAGGTTTATTTTGCTTATTGCATTGACCAATTTAATTGTGTGTAAACTAAATATATTTCAGTTAATTCATTACTGAAGTGATAGCTGTTAAATGGGTTAGAAGATTGCTTTTTTTTAGCAATGCTTTTAAGTGATAGCAGTATGTGCTAGCTTTGATCAGGTTTCTTCCTGAGCAATTAGTTACCGAGGAAAATAGGAAAAGAGCAAAACTTAAGAGCAATTTCACACAATTTGATTGAAAAGTTAGTTTGCCTGTTCTTTGTTGCTCTTGCTGTTTCTTAAGAACTTCCCCTGGGTTTTGCTGCACGTGAAGTTGATTCTTAGGAACAGAGTATGCGCTAATATAGTCTGGGACACTGAGGTCGGTCCTTTTCCATCACAAGCACTGGACACGCATGTAGTTCCACAAGGGCCTGTGCGGATGGCAGTCCATCAAGCCACAGGGTGCAGATTTCCTCCCTCCCTTTGACCTTTCTGCTGTGCTTACTTGCAGTCTATAACTAGTCTGGGTCTTGGAACAAGAGCTCAAATTTGTGGCAGAAACTATAGCAGCCAAAGGAGGAGAGCTTGATGTATGCATATTTAGCCTCATATAAGCTTAAGAATATTTGTAATGGCATCCCAGGGGCCTGAACGAAGTCTCACAAGGCCGGTGCCTTAAGGATAAAAATACAGAGATTACTTGGTATGATTGATATGTAATTAAGCTTTGTTGCAATGGTGGGCAAAAAAAAGTATAGGCTCTTGGACAGAATGTTCAACGGATATCTCCTACCCTCCTCTTCGTGCTTCAGGTCTGACCAGATTTCCCCTTTAATAGGGGGGCGGGACAGGCAGGGGCCAGCTGCAGAGCTGACATCCTTGCAAAGGAAGGTATTTCTCTTGCCTTGGCTCGTCCTTAGTACACACTCACTTTTTATAGTGGCTTCTGCTTCACCTCTCTTTTTTGGTGCTGATATGCATACTTTGGTGAAATCTGCAGCCTGCAGATTTCAGACTGAGAATGGATTTTGGACAAATAGGGATGACACAGTGCTTTTGAAGCAGCTGTAATTTATTGGGCTAAATATACCCCAGTTGCATCCACCTTCTTCTGATTTCTCCAATTCCTTGCTTCCTGCGTCTATGCCAATTGAAACTTCACAGAACTGCAGCAGTGGCAGCCCAGGCACCTCTTCTTTCTTCAAGCCACTTGCAGCGTTAGAATTTCCCTAGAGGGGGGAAAAAGGAAAATTCCCTTGCATCTGTCAGCAAGTCAGTCGTTCAGATACTGCATGTTTATTCATAATTTTGAGAACGTGCAGGATATTACTTGGTATTAATGTTTTTCCCAGAAGACTATGATAGCAATAGGTGTATCCAATTAGTAAAGCAAAAGAAAATCAGCCGGCAAGATTTCTCTCTAGCTTGATCTCCCTTCTAAAATATGGAAGATGTTGATTTGTTATCCGCATACTCTAAAATAAAAAATCAGCTTAGTGATATATAAGATAAAGTCCTGTTACTGGGTCATAAGTACACTCAGTTTTGGACATTCCAAACTGAATATTCAGTCTGCCTTTGACAGAAGGAGAATTTTGCTTGGGAGCACAGTAAAAGATCATGAAATGAATGGGAATTTTACTCATCAAGGTCCGAGTGCAGACTGGCTGGTGGAGCTGTGCTCTGCAGATTTGACAGCTGTAGTTTGAGTTGAAAGAGATGGCCAAGGCAGTAGCAGTAGTACCAGCTGGTACCAGTGGAGGAGAAAAGGGGGTCTAACTACTGCAGATTATGGTCTGCCATAATGTCTGTTGTAAACAAAACTGAACCAGTCTTCTCAGTGGGTCCGGAAAAAAACCAACAGCCAGGACAGACCTGATCTAGTTAGCAGTGTCCCTGCTCACTGCAGGGGGGTTGGACTAGATGACCACTAGTGGTCCCTTCCAACCCTAAACATTCTATGATTCTATGATATGACAAAAATCAAAGCAGTCGTACAGAAGCACAAATTATCAGATGATGTATACATTAAACCAAACCAAAACAGAACAGACTGTTGTAGGAAGCAAGTTGAATTGTTGAGTAACGTAGAAAGATGCTTGACCTTATGGAATTATAAAGGGATGTGTTTAATGACAGTTGATACTTCTTAGTGATTAGTTTATCACCATGAGAAATAATTTTTTTTAGGTAAAGAAATGTCAATTTTTTGATGAATTTAATTTCAACAATTGTCAGGGCTGTGATCACATGATAATGACTTATAAAAGCTTAAGAGTGCAATTTCATTTAAAGATGTGCAGGTGGTAAGAAATCTGCATATTAATATAACAATAGATTCTTTAAACATATATTATTTTGACCTTCTTTGGACAGTATTTTCTGTTTTTTAATTATCAGGAAGTGTTTGTCCTTTATCCAGCTTTCCTATGTGTTGTTGTAGCTTCATATGCAAAGTGTTTTATTGTACCTTATAGAAGTGAAATTGATGGTGTAGAACCTGTTTCTAAACAGGTGAAAAAAACCCACTGTATGAAGCCTTATTTACGGTGAATAAGCATGCTTTGGTTAAATTCATCCAACTTGTTTTCCATTCTGCTTGCTAATAGCGTCTGTGGTATTGCAGAGATAAAACAGCCTAAGTGCTTTGTTTTGAAGGAATACAGTAGCTGGTTAGCAAATTATATACAAAATTAATAAAGAAAATTTTCTAGTGGTGAAAAAAGATCTCAAAATTTCTGTAGACATCAACCTGTTCTTCCCTGGGAGGAATAGTATTATCAAAGAGTTTGTCATAGCTGAAGGGAACCTGCTCCTTAGAAACACACAGCAGGATGGGCTCGCTAAAATATTTGCATTTTTTGAGCAGAGAGCTGATTTTCCACAAGTAAAAGAGATTGCATGATACAGCAGTTGGATTTTTCCAAAAAGAAGAGATGCAGACAGAACTGGTAACCCTATTCCTTTAGTGACTGGAAATTTTCTCGCAGTGCAGGAGCCACTGGGGCAGTGTAATCAAATATTGAGGTCCCAGTTGTGAAGTCTAGATCAAAAATAACATGTAGGTACAGACTTTTCTTTCTCTGTGTGACTGAAATCCTAACAGTGAATGGGATTCAGACAGACGCCTGCAACGAGGCTGGCTGCAGTCAGTTCCAAACATGGGCGCTGGGAGTGTTGCTTTCCAGAAGCTGTAGAAGGAGCCAAGTCTGGCAGCCATGGACCATTGGAAGTCGTGACTCCCTGCTTAGTAGTCCTGAGCCTGGACACTGTAGTACGTACCCAGGCTCTTGTCAGGGCTTAGAAGGAGTGTTTCCATCTGGACAGTGTGTGATTTTCATTTTTTGCTGGATTTCATATTTTGGTTGGAATTTTTTTTAGCTTTGTTTTTGAAGTAGGAGAAAACCATTTTATTTAGAGAAAATCATCAGAGCCCTGAAGGTGAGTGCTATTTAAACAGAACTTTAGCATTTTCTATGGACTTGACTTTTACACAATTTAGGTGATCTAAGAGGACAAGTGCTTATCTGTATTTGGAAAATAATGTGGTTTCTATTCTGATTTATAAACTAACTTTAAGTTGGGTTGTTCTACACATTACTCATTTTCACATATTTCTTTATGCAAATCATAGAGCCACTGTGCAATACTTGCTACACACTCAACAAATTACATTCTCTTGTCTCAAAAAGAAGAAAAGACTAACCTCATCTGCTTTAGCTCACTGAGTCCAAACTTTGCATGAAAGCGATGAATAAAATGCTTTAGAGTGAATTAGTTGTGTTAATGCTGTATTAGAAGGAACTATGAAAAGTCATGGACGAGGATGGAAAGAAAACATCTCAAGCTCAACAAAGGAAACCAAGTATTCAGCAGGCAAGCAGAGCAAAGACCAGCGGTACTCAATCCTGGAGAAATGTCATGATAAGTAGAAGGGAGTACAGGCAGAGATTTTAAAATACCGATTCTCAGACCTTGCATAGACTCAAACAGGTTCAGGATCAAAAGATAAACTGGGCAATATATAGATGCAGTGGGCAATTGTGTGATGCTGTGGTGCAACCTGAAGTGTATAGGGAACAAATTTGGTGGTGAAGTTTACAGCGCATGTAGTGGTGTTCCTGTAGACTGTGGTGGCATGGAGGGAATAAAAACCCAACAACGAAAACAATTCAAAACTTAACCACAACTTTCAACCAAGTTGAAGTAGTTTGATGGCAATGCAGGGAATTTACACACAAATGCAAAAAAAACAGTAGATGAAGCATATGGAAAATATTTCAAGAGCTAGTAAAAAAGAGGTTTCATTATGTTTTGAGATCAGACTTGTTTAAGATAACTAGGATGTAGAGTGGTAAAAGCTGAACGCTACCACTTATGTTCTATGAATTTTATAATGCTCATGGCAGAATGAGGACAAGAAGTGTTAAACACCTTTTGATGTTGATTAAACACAGAAGCAAAGCTGGCGAGTTGATGACTGCAAAACCCATTTATTGCGAATATATACTATTACAATCATTAGGTCAGTAGATTAAAAAAAAAGATCTCATCTGTATCTGGGCTGCTAAAACATTTGTTTTTCCTTGCTACTTATTTTCCATTTGTAATACTGTGGATTAAGGAGTTAAATGTTTTAAGAAGGGTAAGTAAGCATGCTGGGTACAACTTAAACTTTTCAAATGGAACTCAAGCATTAGATAGGCCATACACCATATTTTTTTAAATGGGGGATGAAGTAGTAACTCTTTGCTTCAAAACTGTAAGTTCTCAAAAGTCAAGAAATATTTCCTGGAGAGATCTGAAGCAACGTGACTAGGCTTGTTGGCCCCTTACCTTCCCTCTCTCCCCCTCCCCCCCCCCCCCC
>NW_009258797.1:523650-547460 GCF_000687185.1 Egretta garzetta
TTTTTGTGTGTGTGTGTGTGTACATATGCTGAAGAGGAAAAGAACACAGGTAAATATCATCACTTTTTAGCTTTAGTATCACAGATACATTTCTAGTATATATACTTGATTGCTAGCTAGATAAATGAAAATTAACATTCAGACCCAGAGTTCCAGTTCGTGATGTTCCCATCAAAGAAAAATAGGCAGGCAGCAAGCAACTAGACGTGTCCAAAGGTATTTCTGTAAAAAATGCCAAGGGCAGAGACAAAGGCGCTGTGAACAACAATGGTAGAATTGGTTTTATACTGAAAATCTGATGGGTAGGATAGAAAAAAAAAAACCAAATCACTTTTAGTTATGGAAATACTCCTGCAAAATATTCAGTAAGGAATAATCTGCCTTCTCTCTCTTAGCACTGCATGAACACAGAAGACTTCCTACTCTACTAAGTAGTACTCTCCACATTATGTTACGCTCTGCTAGCATTTCCTTTAGGTTATGTAAGCTTTTGATAAATACAGAACTCTGTAAGATTTATATGAAAATTCCTTCTTACAAGGATTTTTTTTGTACCGTGCTGACAACTTTTCTGAAAAGTACTTTTTAGCAAACAGCAAAACCTAATCTGAACAGTAAATGCTGCCACTCAAAACTGGTGGCAAACTAGATATTTACATGGACTGGATAATCTAGCCCGGTGCATATGTACAGCAAGAAAACTAGTTCTTCATGACATTTGGCATCTAATTTCTCTTTGAAGTCCAGGTTATATTCTGGTGATAACCTGATACCTAGGATTCTTTCATTTGGCCGTTGCCCGTTGCCCACTTGATTTCTTACCTTGAATTTAAACTATTGTGGCATTAGGATATTTTGATTTAAATAAAGCTTGCAAGATTGTGACCTATGTATAAAACATTATCATATGTTATTTTGCCAATGTTCTTTCAGCCTGCTTTGTATGAGCACTTACTTCAACCACCATCTCTAAAACACAGCCTGTTAGAAAAAGCAAGTGAGGTTTGAAACTGTATTTTGTCTTAAATCTGTTCATAGTGGTCATAGAGTCCTAGCTTGAGGGTTTGGGCTCTGTGAAAGATGTTGGAGGCAGTATGTTGTTGGATAGCCACATCCTTTTTCTGGTTCCCCTAACATAACAGACCGTATGTACACCATTCGTAGGTTTTTCGTTTGTTTTTAGGCAGCAGAAACATAATTCACAAACCTATAATGTAAACATACTGTTTAGTTAGTATGGAAATCATAGTTTTTAGCTGAATGCAGTCTGAATATAAAATGTTACCCATGCATCATTGCAATTTACAGTCCAATTTCTTCAGATTACTATGGCAAAGAAAATACATATACAGCGTTTAAATGGACAGGTAGATAAGGTTTCTGCTGAAATTGATAAACAGGTTATAATTTACAAATCTCTATCATTCCAGTATTTACTTACTAAACAAAGAATTTATGTTCCTCATTCTCTTAATCTTATTCCTTAAAGGAATAGTAACTCTACTAGGATGAAAGCGTGCCGCAAGGCGTTGCAACACAGCTCTTCTCTGGTGAGGGCAATGTGATCTGTTGACAAGAGAAACACGCTCATTAGTTTGTGTCTACCTTCATTGCCAAACATGAAGTATTTGAAACTTTGGCTCCCTCTTCTCTGTTTTCCCTTAGCACTGATATTTTAGCGCGATGGAACTGCAGGTGCATTGCTCCTGTTCTACCAGAACCTGGGAATAGGAATGCTGATGGTGTTCAGGGCATTCCTTTCCTGAATGCACATTCACATGACGTGGCCTCCACACACAGTCTGGCTGCTGTCTTTAGACTGGCTCACGTAATAACTTTCATTGTATTGCATATGATCATTTTCCTAGCTCAGTCTTCAGTGCTCCGTGCTTCATCACTGCAGTATCATTCCGGATAAGCTGTTCCAAGATTTCCTATATTCAGCTCTGTTGTGAAGGCCTACAGTATCCACAAGAGCAAATACTGTTTTGATTTAAAAGAATTGCACACACCAGGAGAGCTGTAACTAAACACTAAGGAAACTGTAAACATTTTACAGTATAATCTCATGACACTTGGAAAGACTGTGTCCTTAGGCACAACTGCTGTTGGGAAGTGGTGCAGCTACTGACTACCAAGCTCAGTAAGGAGCTTGGAATTAACCTGAATAACAGGAATGCATCTGACTTGCTGTCTCGAGGGAAGTTGGTGTCTGTAATTGTTTAAACATGCACATGAACCCTTGGACACATTAAGAAGTTCAGGTTTCTACACATTTTTTAAAAAAAACTAATTTTGGCTCCAGTAGAGGGTAACACAGTTCCTTTTGGCATATTTATTCTGACCTGGCTTCAGCAAAGAACATGCATGTTATTAAGATCATCTTTAATTTTATTTAAATCAAGTTGCATTAAAGCTTCTGTCAAAAGCAAGCATATGCTTAGAGATCATCAGTTTGGCTCATTTTATGTTGAAGAGGGGTGGAATGCCTTTCCCCATTCTCCTGTGTGGAATTTATCTATATTTGGTGGTGGTGGAGTATAAAGTTGGGCTATCGACTTGTTGCCCAGGAATTTGTGAGAAAATTATAGTCTGTAGTTTTAGAACTTTCTTGAGATGATTTTTGTACTGCTCATTTTTTAATTTGGAAGCCAAGCAAGTTTGGTGGTAATTGCCCCTAATGCGAGCTTGGGAACTGAAATGTATACATTTTGCACACTTCAGCTATCTTCTCCCTTCCATCTTAAAAACAAGAACGTTAGCTGTCATAATGCTGTTCTTTAAAACATATGTAAACAAGAATTAAGATACGAAGCAATCAATTGTTTGCACAGTGGAACAGCATTGAGTGAGAGAGAATGTGCATTGTAATTGTTTTTTTCAGCATGGTTAAAGGATATGTTTTTTTAAATGTGTCTTTGTCAGCACAGTCTGATTAGTATATTGGTTTTTTTTCATCTTCTGGAAAAGGACTTTGCAGGGCCCAACTTAATCCCTAATTGGATATTTATTAACATTAAAAAGGATACAGTCTGGCACCATTCATATGATGATTATTCATACATAAATTTATAAGACGTTATCATTGTAATATTTAAGCGCTGCATAGATAATTAAAATATTTATTCTGGAGTCAGAAAGTGGTTTCTATTTCAGGTCACGTTGTGATGTGAAGCCACTAGGAAGAAAATAATGCCAGTGCTCATGGAACATTAGGACTACAAGCAGTGTTTCTGAATAATGTATCTACACAAAATACACTGTTAAATCAGTACACGCTCTTCTGCCCAGAGACTGCTAAATTTGTGCAGCAAACAGCTTCAGCTCTTTGAAGGTTTTAAAAGGTGGAGAAAATGCTCATGCAATGATAGAGAAATAGAGCTGGAGGAGACCTAAAGAAGTCATCTGGTTCATACTTCCTCCCAGGGTAGATTCAACTATATGTAAATTTCTGTTAAGAATTCTTATTCTTTGAGGCCTTTACAGGTATCATTCCATTCCAGTTTTTAACTTATTTCCTTCAAGAACCAAGTTCTAGTGTCCAAATTAAATTTTCCTCCTTTAAATTTTGTTCCTTCTTTCCTTCCCATTGGATAGGTTAGATGGAGATATTTAGTGGGTGAGTATTCGTTCTCATTCCTGCAGTCTACTTGTGTGAAGACTGTTACCGTATCATCCTACAGGATTTTTTTTTTAGATTACTGATGCATCGTTTCTAGAATTTTTTCTGGAAGTTTCTATAATGATTTTTTAGAAAGTTGATACAGTGAATATATGCAGATAACCTAAAAGTATTATTTCATTTGAATTTTTAACATATATAATACTTTATTCCCACTTTATTCCATTGCTTTTCTATGAAGTCAATAAAGATGTAATTATAAACAGATTTAATGAAAGAGATCCAAATATAAAGTTTCTTGTATGCATCCTGTGCTTTCTTTTTGACTGTAGCCAGCTATTCTAGCTGTGGTAGTCATGGTTTTGTCTCGTCCTCCCCTCAATATCTTCTTCTTTTTATAGATGTTTGTGGTACTTGCTTTGTGTTTACCTGCCACACCTGTTGAGATATTGCTTTGACAATGAGTTACAGTCTATGTGGGAAATTGAGGATCTTAATCCTCGTTGGAATGATCTTTTAGATAAGATGTCTTGCTTTCTTGGAGTATAATGCATAAAATGACTCAGTGAGTCAATTCATTGTTTTCAACTGGAAGAGGGGAAAAAGGGGATACTTTGCAGGAGCTCTAAGTTTATTTATAGGAGAGAGAAAGAAAAGTGAGATCTTTCTGCTTCTAAACTTCATACTGTTGGAAGGTCAGAAGGTAAACTTCTCCGTCTGTATTAGCCTCAGCTCTGTGCTGCAGTTGGAGATGTGTTATAGTCATGTGGTAAGATTTCTCCAGCCCAGCTTTAATTTAGCTTTTTGAGAATTTTACAGGCCTGTGAGGATTCTGGTAGCTGGTTATGTGGCATTTTAAGTTAAAGTTGAAGTTTATACTGCTTTCCCAATTACAAGCCTAAAGGTCTACATGCCTCATGAGGTTTTCTAGTCCTTCCTCACCTTTGTCATGTTTCTTGATATTTTGGGGCAGGGGGATGTGGGGGGAAAGTCAGAATTCACTGTTGTTCCAGACAATCCCTGGTTTCCTTTCCTGCAGAATACAGTTATCAAAAATGTTTGATAATTCTCTTAAATACCTGACATTAGTCGTATTAGATATATCTATTCTAAGCAGAACAGGACCAGCCTCTGTTTTGCTTAGAATCCCCCATGCCCCCACTTGTCTTAAGAAGACTGAAAAAAAATCTAGAATATAGCTCTTCTTTTTTTTTTTTTTTTTCCCCAACATTGTTTGTCCACATTAAACATCACAACTTTTCATGAATGGCTCTTGCAGAAGACTGTATGCTAAAAAACCACATCGAGCCTTTAGAAAATAAATGAAGTCTAAAATCCCCTCTGGAATTCCCCCTTAAAACAGAATTTGTCATTTACATGCTTTATTTGATTTTATTTATAATTATCTTCCTAAGTAAATTGCCATTTGACTCCAAATTTTAGCCATTGGATTGAGTTAAACAATCATGTCCTAGATAAAGGAAATGTTTCTATTGTATATAAAGATCAAGGACTGCGGGGGCCTATTTACAGAAAATGTCTATTCTTTTTGGTGAGGGGGATTATTTTGACAGGTGGGGAGCATTGGTTTTGAACTAAGCTACTGCCTTAGGGAAAAGTGAATTCAAACAGAAGACATTTATGCACTTTCATGTGCAGGTATCAGCCTTGTTCTGGAATGACGTTCTCAAGTTTAAACAAGATGACCATAGAGAGAAGAGCATAAAGAGGTGCGTCTTGGGCAACACCACCTTGTAGCTGGGGTCTGTCATGTTTTGTATCCTCTGTAAATTGACACATCAGGGACATCCTGTAACATGCATTCATCAGTGAATTGTATATTACAGTAGAGATTTGTAAGTTTTGGTAACATTAGAGAGAAGGAGTTACAGACTTTTATATAAGGATTATGTAAGTAATAGCACAAAAAGGAGAAGCATGTGGATAGCGCTTATGGTGAGAGGACAGAGAGGAAGCCTTGCATCCTGCTGTTTAAAAAAAAAACAAACCACAACCCACTCATGTAATTGTTCTTGGTTCGTTCATCTTTTAATTTAAAAGCAGAGATCAGGGCTTTGATCTGTAAAGATCTGTTTCTTTTGTACTGAATGTAATGCATCATCAGAGCACAGTATGTTTACTCATTCTAAGGAACAAGCGTTGTATTCAATACTTTTAACCTTATCACACAGCAATTCTCAAACTGTGACTCTGGCTTCCCTGGGGAGGCTCCCATTTCTACCAAGTGAGATCCAAACAGACTCGAGGAATGTCAACAGTATGTCTCCTTTGTTGATTTTCTTGAGACTTAGTGCAAGCATAACCTTGTAATGAGGATTCAATCATGAATAGAAAATGGGAATCCTGAAAAGTTCAAACTTCTATAACTTCAAATATTTGAAAAACTTTGTCTTGAGCTGTTCTTCAGTTTTTATGTCCCTAAGGATTTGCCTGCGTCTCTACCTAAGGTCCCTATTCTTTCCATGTTTCTTTCAGTGTTTACTGTGCTTTAAGTCTTTGGTAGTGCTCTGATTAATGGTTCCATATCCTCACTGTCTTCGTCAACTCTCCTATTACAGTAGAAACTTTCTCATATAACTGGGGAAGGAATTTGATAGACACTTGAAAAAATTTTAAGGAGCAGATTCATCAAATCTTTGGTTTCTGGCTTATCTAGAGAGCCTGGAAATCATAGAATCATAGAATGGTTTATGTTGGAAGGGACCATTAAAGTTTATCTAGTCCAACCCCCTACAATGCGCAGGGACATCTTCCACTAGACCATGTTGCTTAAAGCTTCATCCAACCTGACCTTGAACGTTTCCAGGGATGGGGCACTACCACCTCTCTGGGCAACCTGTTTCCAGTGTTGCACTACCCTCATCATAAATTTTCTTCCTTATATCTAGTCTAAATCTACTCTCTTAGTTTATAACTATTACCCCTTGTCCTGTCACTACAGGCCCTATTAAAAAGTCTGTCCCCATCTTTCTTATAAGCCACTGTTAGATGTTGAAAGGCTGCAATGAGGTCTTTCCAGAGCCTTCTCTTCTCCAGGCTGAACAACTCTCTCAGCCTTTCCTCACAGGAGAAGTGCTCCATCCCTCTGATCGTTTTTGTGTCCCTCCTCTGCACCTGCTCCAGCAGGTCCATGTCTTTTCTGTGCTGAGGGCTCCAGAGGTGGTTGCCCGACTCCAGGTGGGGTCTCACCAGAGCAGAGCAGAGGGGCAGAATCACCTCCCTCGACCTGCTGGCCATGCTGCTTTTGATGCAGCCCAGGATACAGTTGGTTTTCTGGGCTGAGAGTGCATATTCCTGGCTGAGTGCATTTTCCGGGCTCATGTCTAGCTTTTCATCCACCAGTACCTCTAAGTCCTTCTCCACAGGGCTACTCTCAATCCCTTCATCCCCCAGCCTGTATTGTTAACAGGGTTTGCGCTGACCCAGGTGCAGGACCTTGCACTTGGCTTTGTTGAACCTCATGAGTTTCACATGGGCCTCCTACTTCTCAAGCTTGTCCAAGTCCCTCTGGATGGCATCCCGCCCCTCAGTCATGTCAACTGTGCCACTCAGTTTGGTGTCATCTGCAAACTTGCTGATGGTGCACTTGATCTTGCTGTCTGTGTCATTGATGAAGATGTTAAACAGTGCTGGTCCCAATGCCAACCCCCAAGGGACACCACTCATCACTGGTCTCCATCTGGGTATTGAGCCATTGACCACTGCCCTCTGGATGTGACCATCCAACCAATTCCTCATCCGCCTATCAAATCCATACCTCTACAGTTTAGAGAGAAGGATATTGTGGGGGACCATGTCAAGGCCTTGCAGGTAGCTCTTCCCTTGTCCACTGATGTAGTCACTCCATCATAGATCTTCTTAGATCATCTTAGATTATTCACCATGTGACAATGTTGTGTAGGGGATGGGTGTAAAATGCTTTGATGTGCTAATGGAGAGGTTCTTACCAAAGTTACAATAAAAGTTAAGGACGTGTTGGTACCAAAATTGTGCTGCTGTCGCTTAAGAGCTCAGGTAATTCATGGGAATGGATGCATATAGGCAGGCATGCATAATACATAGGATATGAAGAAACAATTTAATGCTATTAAATTACATTTACTAAAAGAATACAAGATTCTCTGTCTTCTACCAAGATATCTAGGGATGAGTGCGTCATTAGGTATTTAAGTCTGGAAAAGTGACCATGCTCCCTGAACTATACCATGTTCAGTAGGTTTGGCTAGATTGGAGCGTTTCCCCTTTGTTTCTTTTCAGTGTTGTGTTGCTTTTTTTCCATGGTATAATTAAGCATAAGTGTACTTTTGTATTATAATAGTGCTTCTGTCTCTTCTCTTACAGGACTTAATAAAGGTCTCAGACTATGAGGGAGTTTTTAGTGTTAGTGCAATACATTGCTAATTAGTATATTGTCATCTTTGAATAAAGAAGTGCTTTCAGTTTTGGCTCTTGATAATAGTCAAATGATATGCAGGTATGGCCTCTGATTAATGCCACTCAGTTTTTCAAAGATATCACTAAAAGCCTGGGTGATGTTATGTTTACATGTGAATTATTACCACCATTTCAAGCATGTGGTATATTTCAAGCATTCAAAAGGATATTGATACTTCCTTTCGAATTAGTCAGTAGGTAACACTGCAGGTAGATTCCATCACCAGGAGAAATTGACTATTGATGTTTCTTTAAAACAAGCCCTACTTGTGTGTAAGGAGTTAAAAGGCTTGTTTTCCTCAACACTGGGACTTGTCTATGTTGACTTCTAGCCAAGATTTAAATGAAATCCTCTTTCCCAGTTTTCTGAATGCCGTGCCATGCTTCCAGGTCTTGACTCCTCTATTTGTCTCAAAAGCAGAGGCAGGGCGTTGTGCCAACTGTAGTTCAAGTTTAGGTATTTGTTATGCCAGTACCTGGAAAACTCTACAGTTCTTATGTGTGTGCTGCCCAGGCTTGTCGGGCTAGTCCCTCTGTTTGTCGGGGCCTTCAACTGCTTTCCCACTTAACTTGAATGGGAGAATTGCTGAGGTGGTACTCAGTTTCCATGGTCTAACCCAGATTATAAAAAGAAAAGGAGTTTTTTAATACTACTTGCCACCTATAAGTAGAATTAAATATTCAATAAGAGGACTATTACCAAATCCCATTTTATTTCTGGATTGGCTTTTATTTCATGTCAGCTGTCAAGGCAAACCTTTCCTACTGCTGTACTCTGTGCAATGTTTTGTCTTGAGAGTTGGAATAAATAACAAAAAGATATTACATAAAAAATGTCACCAGCATAGGTAAATTACCCATGGTTTGTACTGGTTTTATTGTTTTCTGTAGATTTCTGCGAAAGTACCTCTTGTGGCCTCAAAAATGCAATCTGTACTCTGTGAAGTATCTTACAGAAAAGTTCAAACTGTTTATTTAAAGCATTTCAACATGGTTTGCAGGGAACCTTCTAGAGGTCTTCTGTTTCATTTTCCAGTCAAGCTGTTCGTGTTTCTACAAAATGATAAAAAACAAAAAAATTCTGTTTTTTTTTTTCTTTGGAAATGTAAAAGAAGAGATTATTTTAATTATTCAAGCTATAGCTTATGTTACCTATTTCTTTTCTTCTCTGAAATGGAGCTGCAGAAGAAGTGTTAGCCTGTCTTTGAGACAAGCCTTCTTAATAAAAAAAAGACATTATAGGAGATATGTATTGCAGGTAATCAAAGGAACAGGTTTATGAATAGTTTTCATAAGTAAATACATATACACACACACGTGTACCCATTCACATATTCGAAGTGTATGCTGCTCCAATTACAAGTGGACCATGAGTGAAAGAAGGCAATACAAATGACAGAATGTAACATTGCTGTATTTAGAAGAGGATAGTGAAAATGAAAATCTGAACAAAATAAGGAATGTCTTATATAATTTAGCAACTCTTTTCCATTAACCAATGAAGTCAGTTATTAAATCTCCCAATAATCTAAAAAATGATAGCAGCTTAATGTTTCTTTTATTCATTCTTGTCAAAGAAACATTTATCTTATATACCTTTTAGGAAAGGTAATTAGACGTAATAATCCATCATTCAAGTGTGTATTTATCGTATTCTGTTGAGTAACGTGGTGTTATGCCAGTGCCTCCTACAAATCTAAGAGTAATACTGGACTTTTAACAGTCTTAATATCTATTGCATGAGGTGTAGTTCGTATTCTTCCCTAAATTTTGGGGTATGAAGAAGATTCTTGTACGATAATGAGGCAAACTGTTTTTTAGCACATAGTTTGCATTGCAATTTGAAATGACTTTGGTTGACAGTGGTGGAGAGATCTACAGATAGTTTTCTGCTGGCTCAACTGACCCATCGTGTTTATTGACCAACTGTGTTTTCTCTCTGTGAGCTGGACATTATTACTTCAGCTTCTGAAAGAATCCTGGATTCCTTATTGCTTGAATTAAAAGACTATTTTGTAGGCTCGATTTATAATTTTATGTTTTGTAGGCAGTAAAAGACTCATAAAAGCCTTTTGTGGTCTAGCCACAAGAGGACAAAAAGCCACAGTGGTATCAATGTGGGTTACAGAGGAATTGAGGTCTAGTTAGAGGACTTGTGATTATGGTTTTTGAAGAGTAATTACTTGAACTAGCCTATTTGATTATGCTGATGAATTTGTGCTTTGATATTATGGATGTTAATATCCTTTAGCTCTCTGTGGAAGTGACCTAAAATAATTCTGGTCTCTTTTAATGACTATGACTTCATCAAGCTATTGTGTTCCCTAGAAATTGCAACTATCAACCTCAAAGGGACAGCTCTGAAAAGAGTGCTTTCTCCTGCAACCAGTCATGGGTTTCAGTGCCGAGATGAGAATAGGCATAGCTGTCATTGTTTTTAGACAGAAGTGCAAAATGCCTGATATGATTCATCTTTTCTGCCATTAACAAAGGATAGGAGAGAAAAGGGAGAAGAAAACAGAGAAACAAAAAACTAAATTTTAATCTGCGCATGGAGAAAGTGATTTGCTTTCTTTTTATTTCAAAGCATTACCACAGTCACAGGCTCTACTATTTGAACTGAGATAAAATAACAAAATGCAGAGCCTATTTAGTTAACTTAAATGGATTTTAATTTTCATATCCAATCTCAGTAGTAGAGACCAAAATTTTATCAAAATTTTTATTATAAGAAGATTAATCCTACACCCTAATCCCAGTAGGCTTAACCTTTGTACTGGGATTTTAAAATCTCATATTTCTTTGCTCTGGGCAAAACAATGTCCCCTACCTACCATTTACATGCCTGCTTATTCAGTAAGAAGTTCTTTATCTTAGTTGACTCAGTGCTGAACTTCTGTCCTCACTGCAAAAGTGGATGTACTGTTAACATGTAAATATTCTTTTAAGGTATCAATTGAGATAATGCAAGTGCACTCCAGCAGGTCATGCAGATTTTCCTCTCTGAGTTGCGAAAGAGTAGCTTGCAGAAACTGTACAGAGTGTGTCAGAACTGCAGGAGGATATTAATAAAAGGCTGCAAAAATTCCAAGGTGCCACGGTACCAAAACTTACTGCTGACTTCTGAATCCCCTTAGCAGACGATGAATTGGAAGAAATGCTTAATAACCATACAAATTTGAAAAAAAACCAGAACTGCTCTGCACTGTGGGTGGTAACTTATCTCCTGATTTTCTTGGGCTATCTGGTCTCTCCTAAAGCTTCTTCTATAAGCAAAGTATACAGAACTTGCTCTGGAAATCTGAACTGGCTAGCTCAATATATATTTTTCGCAGCTTTGCCTGTCACTGAAGTTGTACACAGAAGGAGTACAAGGGGGTGGAGTTTGCTCTGCATTTGAGGCTTGGGGGGTTTGCACTTGTTCCTTTGTCGGGTTGGTAGCGTTCGCTCAACTGTGATGCAGACAAGGGGAGAAGAACGGGTGCATTTTTTGTAGGCAGTGTCCATGCACAGCTAAATTTGCTGTTCCTTCTAGTCATGTCTCTTTTTTTTCAGTGCTCTAATGGCATCAGTATATTCATTTTTATTTATTACATTTTAAATTACTATGAACACAAACTTGATGGCTTTTACATTTTACTGTAGGGTTGACTGAGATTTACCCCGAGATCTCTATTATCTTACTAATGCAATTGACCATTTGTATCTTTTGCATTCTTCGATCGTAAAGACAAGCTAGGAGAGGATATCAAGCAAACTCGGCTTGCAGAGAATACAGTGGCAATGATAGAATAGTTCTAAACTTCTTCCAGTAAGAAAGGCAAAAGGTAAGAAATATTTAGAAGCCTGGATGTCAGCAAGGGCAAATCCAGTGACAAAAGGAATGCAATTTGAAAATAAATAAAATAAATACAGATTTTAGTATTATTATTGTCCTATATAATCTTCTGTCATACCTCTTGGTGGTTGCTTGATTAATGAATGTGAGAAAGGCAGTTTTCATATTAAGCTATCGATTATGTACAAGTATTTTTCAGTACTTTTTTTTTGTTCTCAGAGGGCAGAGGTGGTCCATCTCAGGACGTGTTTACTAGCTAAACATTCCCTTCAAGGTATTTAAAACAATGAAAAAAAATACTTTGAAACATTTGCCAAAATAGAACTATCTGTGATTGCTAATTTGCATGTGATATACGTTGGCATAGCATTTTTGCAAGGCATTTCATTTAATTTTTGAGGAACTATTAATTGTGATGTTACTCTGTATTGCTAAGAATGTATGTTTAATTAAAAAAAAAAAAAAGTTAAGCTTCTCAATACAAAGGGTCAGATTCTGAAACATTTTCCTGATGAAAAATGTTTTAGTTCCCATCTAGTCTCTTTGAAGTTAGTAAGTTTACTCACACAGTGGAATGTAGTTGAAGGTGAGTAAGGGTATGAAAATCTACTCCTCCTTGCTGTGGGGCGTAGATCTATACAACAAACAGTCTTCATGGGCTTTGTAGCACTTCCTAAAATAATAATAAAAAAAAAAAAATCCTGAGATATTTTGCATTATTTTGAAATGTAGTCTCTTAAAAAAAAAAAAAAAAACAAAAACAAAAACAAACAAAAAAACCCCACCCCCCCAAAAAAAACCCCCAAAACAAACCAGACAAAATCTCCAGGAGATCAGCATTTGAGTTAAAAAAAACAAAACCAAAACCAAACAAAATAACCCAAACAAAAAAAACCACCACCACCCCTCCCCCCCAAAACAAAACAGACAAAATCTCCAGGAGATCAGCATTTGAGTTCTGAGAAGGTACATTTGAGATCCAAATGTGCCATCTGCCAGGATAAGTGAATGTGTGTAACGCTTGGGAAATGCTGTGAGACAGTCTTTCTTTCGGTAGCACCCACTTAAAGATGGTGCCTTAAGGCTATCGTTGCTTATTTAATACTACACAGGCTTCTGTGGTGTGGAAATTAAGCTAGAATTTTTGTAAAGGACAGATTTCATTGTGAAGATGACTCTTCTGGTTTTATTTTGCCAGAAGAGTAACACCTCTAGTAGGATTTTTATAGTGCTTTCCATGCTTCCTTCACAATTGTGTGGTGAAGTAGTAAGCGATGTTTGCTTTGTTTTGTTACAGACACTAAACCAGGTCAAATAGCATTTTACAATTCATGGGGTTTAAAGTTGTGTTTAATCAATGCAAATTCCAAATGATAAGTTAGAAATTCTAAACTGAAGAACTTCAGGTTTCACTAAAACTCTTTCACGCTGCCCAGGCCCACTAGATATACTGCCAGCTTGTATGGAGAGGTGGGACGCCAAACAAAGAGTAGACATTGGAAGAGGTTGGTGATAATCACACCTTCTTTCTCATTTAGCTGAAAATTATTAATCAGACTGTAACAAAGTGATTTATAAAAATCATTAACAGAAAAGGGCTAAATTCAACAGCTGAATCATTGCTGCAAACTATTGACAATGACCTCTTGTCATCACATTTTAGTTTTCTCGTCTCTGTTTAAATGTAGATACTTACACGTATTAAAAAAAAACCCGCCACAAAACACACATGTAGAACTGTACATTAGCCTTGCAAGTCTGCCTGTGTTGAAGAAATGGATCTTAAGCACCAACAGAAATTGTCACAAGCTGATGTGAACGGTACCATCTGGCCTCCAGGAAGGTTTCCTGCTTATTTCAGCTGAGAGGAGATGTGCCGTGTTTGTATGTGGCATAAAACTAGCAGGATTTGCAGATCAGAGCCTGTGCGGGAGACAAGGGAATGTTGCTTTATATTCCTTACATGTCTAAACTGGAAAGTGTTAGCCTTTTTTTAAGTTAGTAAGGGTTTGCTTGTTCTAATAGACAGCAAAACAACTGCTTAGTTCTTAATTCAGTTCCAAACACTTGTGTATGAAAGTAAGAGCTTGAAAGTGTCTTAACCAGGTTCCAAGCAGCTCAGCGTTCGTTATGCCATTTGGAAGAACCCTCTTCAAAAAACAGAGGCAACAAGGATGGTCAGAGCTGCGATACAGCTGATATGTGAGGAAAGACTTAACAGGAATTCTGAGTTTGGAAAGGATGTGTTTAAGCAGCAGTGTGGTGGAGGTATGTTAGACTACAAATGCTACAGAGGTGATGACTAGGAAGACATAGTTTGTTATTTTTTAGCATTTTAAAGAATAACTGATTTACCCAGTGAAATTGTGCACAATCTTTGTTTGATGGTCACTGTCATTTAAGCAAAAACTCAGTTGTGTTCTCTAATTCAAAACTGGTGCTGCCAGCAACAAACATTTAGACTCTCTCTGAGAAATTAAAAAACTAGAGGCCAAATACCACCCTTATTGTGTTTGTATGTATATGTAGCTGTGTTAAAGAATATTTATCAAAATGCTAGCTGATGGAGTCACAAAACAAAGTCACAGGAAGGGCATTCTGAATCCAAATCACTGCTTGTTCTGGGGAATTCTTCCTATTTTTCTGTCTGTTTAATCCTGCAGTAAAAAAGTGCTCATCCTTCATGCTCCCCACCAATTCCTGATTTACAGATGCTCCCCCGCCCCCCCCGATAAGTTTCAAAATGCAAAGAACTCGGGAAAATGTCTTTATTCATGATTTACCAAATAACAAATGTTCATTTTTACCTTAAATTTCCACTGCAAAATCTCACTGGCCTTGTATGGTTTACATGGGTGAGACTTGAAGGCATCATTTGGCACTTAATTGGACTGCGTGTTTGGGAACACATTTCCTGTAATGCACTTAACATGCTTTAAATCTAGTTTCACTGAGACACCTTTGGGACTTTATGAAGAATAACAGGGATGTCTGAAAGCAGATTTGTTAATTTCTGTGTGCAACTGAGGTGGAATTAAATGGCAAAGCAATTTAAAAGTGCTTGCTATTATAAAGAGTAAAGTTTTCTTTTCAGTTTTAAGTATTTCTGTATGCACACATTTGTTCTCAGCAGTGCAATAGAGCTTTAATTACTTTGAATAAAAATACCTGCAATCAAAGTTTGCTTTCAGTGCAGCTGAGTTTGAACACAGTGGAAAGAGCTTGTTTATACATCTCTACCTGATTCCATATAAGCTTTATTCATTTTTAATGCCAGGTTTTCCTGATGCTTTCATGCATGGAAATCTCAGGGGTTTTTTATTGGTGTTGTCTTGTGTAGTAGGGATGTACCCTTATATTGCAACAGGGTTTCTCTGTGAACTGAACAGTGTGGTATGACATACAACAGTCCTATGATAATTATTTAACATCTCTATTGTACTATTGATTAGGAGTTAACTAGGTCAGGCCCTGTTGCACTAGGCACCAGAGAAGCATATGAAATGTGACAGCCCTTGCTTCAAAGAGCTTATAGGCCAGAAGGCAACACACACCAAGTGGATAATGGAGCTAGGGAGTGAGAGATGATGGAGAAAACACAAAATAAATGACTGTGTGAAATTCTTAGATGTTTAAAGATCTTTTTTATCAAAAAATAAGAAAAGTGTTTTACCCACATGTTCTGAGGGTAGAGAGGACCATTTTGTTGTCTGGTCTGACCTCATATTTAAAACATGTCATAGAATTTTCCTTCATAATGCTTTCATCAGGCCCATGACATCTGGCCCTGCACGAATGTTTCTTTATTTTAAAAAAATCTAAAAAAAAAAAAAAAAAAAAAAAAAAAAAACTTAAACAGCGGCGGGACTTTTTATCACAGCCACTTCTCCGGCTAGGCCTTTCAATCTCGAATGTTCATTCTTACTATACCAGTAAGTCAGGCAGAGGTATGACGTACACAAGGGTACTAATGAATGCTGCGATAACTCTAAATGCTGGTATACAATGAGTTATGAGTATTGATACCTGTGCTTTCCATATAGGACTTTGCATTTAAGAAACTTCTTGACTGAAAAATCAATTATAGAAGAAATAAAGTATTATCGGAGTTTTATTTTTATTTATTTGTGAAATTGTTTTGGATTTGAGATCTCAGTTCAGCTTCAGTAACTTCCTTTTGCTTGAGTTTTTGTGTGGAATTTTGCTGTGGAAAATAGACTCTAGGCAGATCTAAATAAACTGAGAATGATGTGCTGGCTGGGGTGGGGGGGAGTAAATGTGTCATAATGGTGTAGTTAGAGCTGATTTAGTCCCAACGATGTACGAAAGGGAAATATGTATTCCATAGTGGTCATTACAGAAGCAATAACCTTGTAGCAGTGGAATTTGGGGTAGGCTATCTGATCATTTTCTGTTCCCTCTGAAACCAAAATAGTAACACCCTGATGAATGTTGTAGTCTGCAGTCCATATGTGATTCTATTCCTTTGCCAACTTGTTTTCAGGTTTTACTGCCTGTTTTTCCTTCTTGATAGTGTTCTTGAATCCCTGCAAAAGATAAAAGAAAATTGTAGATTTAGACAAAAAACATTCAACATGTTTACCATCAGAAAATGTCTGTCACAGAGAATTGACGGAAAACTTTTGGAGTCTTTTATCTCTTTATCTCAACAAACAAGATTTTGTTAGATAAGGTTGGAGGGTTTTGTTTTGACTTTCATTTGCATTCTTGCTCTTTTATTCAGGACTAAGGGGAATTTCCAAGCCATTTGAGTTCCTTGGCTACAAGAAATTTTGAGTATTGATCAGCTCTAGGAACATTAACAAACTTAAAGCTACTACCAGGGTGCAAATAGACAACAGCAAAACTTCTCTTGTGGTTTTTTTTTTTATTTTCATGGCTTTTATTTATTTCCCTCTGATATTTTGTTCAGAACATGTAATATATGGACTCTATTTTGAAAATGCTTTAGGAAGAAACACTCCTCTGCACATATAGAAACATCGATACAATACAGCATTGAATATATTTTATGTTTTTCTTCTGTGAACTGAAATTTACAATAGAGGAGGAAATTCTGTCAAAAGATTGTGAACACAGATGAGAAGAGACTATGGGAGGCGGGAGGAAATGCAAAAAGACTAAAACTAGGGAAAATATCAGAGTTAGGTAGAGATTTTAGTATTTTACAGAAGCCAACATATTGTTGTTGTTCTCACTGCTCTCCCCTAAAAAAAACCAGCTACTTTTATGTAGGACCAGATCTTTCTTAGTTATTTAAAATGTTCTGCTATTATTTTTTTTCAGTTGTTTTTTCTGAACTTATATTTTTTGAGTTGGCAAAGCTTGCATTATTTTCAAGTCCTTTTGTTTAGGCTCTTAAGAAAAAAAAAAATTGTTTCATAAATATTTAAAAGACTTTTTTAGTATTGTGAAAACATATATTCCTGATAAAGGGGTTTATATAACCATCATAGTCTTTCTACTGCTTTTGGGTGCCTGTGCTACTGTGTTTTCTTGAAAGCAGGATTATTTTTTGAATCACTTTAAAATCAGCTGACTGTCCCCTTCACCTTCTGGTTTTCCTTTTATGTTAATAAAATCACACAGGGTTTAGTCTAAGATAATCAATTAAAGAATAATAGTAAAATTGCCTAAAACCCCAGCAACTTCAACAAGTCTGCCTCAGGTGGCCAGGAGATGCTGATGGGAAGAGGCTGCATTCTCCAGCCCACCTCTCTCATTTCGCCTGCAACAAGCGCTCCCCTGAGTTAAATAAATGTAAGCTAGAGTTACGCTTTTTAACTGTCTTGGGAATTAAGTCCCAACACAGTCTAAGAAGTAGTACCTGGGTGAGGATACACAATAGGTTACAAAATGAAAGCCCATGAATTTACGGTGTGATTGCTTATGACATGGGTAATTGAAGGAGGTTCCTTCCTTGTGCCTCTGTAAAGGAAAAGCTTAAGGCAATCACAATCATTTGCTTGCTTTTAGCTATATGAAACAGTTTCATTACATTCAGCTGGTGAGTGTGGGCCTGTGTAATCAAGAGAGATGAATAGGAAGGGGCTGGGTTGCAAAATAACAGTACAGTGAGAGTTGGCAGAAGTCATGTCAATCCTGTTATTACTCATAATTTTTACATCTTTCAAGAGGAAACGCTATGAATGAAGGAATAGGAAGGACAAAGGAAAAGAAGAAACACCTGAAGGAGAAAAATGATAAAAGGAAATTTAATTGTTTTGGCAGAATGACCCTGGGAATAAGAGACCTCTGAGAAAGGCTAGAGATAGTAAGTAGCCAACCACTGAATAGAAAATCTGATTGAGAAAAGAATTTTGTCCAGCTATTCTCATTATTGTTGGCTGATTTAAGGCAGGTCCACTCTGGTAACCCACCCTGTATGCAAAGTCTTGTAGGATGTGGTTGATTATGGTTTCTTTTCATAAAATGTAATTGAATTCTGTTATTTGCAGTGTTGCAGCCTAACACTAATGAAAAAACCTATCATAAATAACAGTAGACGCTTTTACTTCTGAACCTTTTAATGAGTCTTTATTCCCTATTCTGTAATTCCTTTCATAAGCTCTCCAATGAAGAAATTTAGATACTTTATACTCAGATTCTTTCCTAATCACTTTTTTTGGCAATTAATCACCTGAAAAATTTGTCCTGATTTAACTTATTCAAGTTTCAATAGTTTTCTTCATTAGAACCATGCTTGTTAATGATTTCTTTATTTTCATTTTACGGCATCTATTATTTTCTCATCTTAATACACATTTCAGGAATTTGGCTCTATGAAGTTTCATATATTTTTTGTACAATATAATCATAAACCAGTTGACAGATATTTTTGTTCATAAAATGTACATCTTCACCCAGACAATCAACAACAGAACATTTCTAATCAATGTCTAATAGTTTTATATCCCAGACATGTCACTCACATTAAATTAACTTTGGTTCAGGTAGTTTTCAGTGACTGAATATGAAAACTAAGGTTTCTGAAGGGGCATTGGTGGGAACATTTTGCATTATCAACATTATTACTAGGCTAGTTTAGAAACTAAACAGATAAATTCAGCGTCTGGCTCTGACAGCACACTACAGAAGCAGATTCCCTATTGATTATTTAAATCCAGTATGAAGTTCTGGTAGAACCTTGTCTTAGTTAATTTAAAAATAAAAATATAAAATAAAAAAATTGAGAACAAACCCACATTCTTAAGTCCCTTTTAATACTCTCTAGTTTAACTGTGTGATTTCTTTGTATTAATATTTTCTCTCAGTGTTTTTAACTCTCTCCCATTTTATGATGAAACTTGTGAAATAGATGTCCCAAATGTTACGTTCTAGCTGATGCCTTACAATGAATAAATTTTCTTCTTTGAATGTAGAATCCTGTGCATTCAGCTGCTTTGGTCTGACTCCATGGTTTGCAGAGATCTTCGTTTTTTAAAGAGAAAACATGATTTCTTAGAAAAAAAAAATCCTGGAAATATCTAAATATCAAAGTGATGGATAAAAATGTTCTAGAAAAAAAAAATCTTATTAGAAAAGGATCTCTGCGTCTCAAAGAGTGATTTTTTTGTTTGTTTGTTTTGTTTGAGTTGGGTTGGTATATTTTCCCCTCAGAGTATAAATGAAGAGAAGGTTCATGAGTCATATGTTCTTAATTATGTTGTTTTGTAAAATGTGCTATCAAAAGGAAATGAAGGATTCCATGAACTCTAATCTCCTTAATTAGAAAACTAGATTTTCATTGTAATTAGCACAGAATCATATTTTGTCTAACTGAAATTACATATTTTTCCAGAAACTGGTCAGTAAATGAGAAATATCTTTAGGCAGAGACACTCCTGAGTACTGTGCAAATCATAAGAGAAGTTTCTACATTTACCTCTGACTTTATACTGCATAAGAAGTAAAAAGAAAGGTCGAATATTTTTGAAATTACTCATACTGCATCTGTTTATCTGCCTGTCTCTCTGTCTTATGTGTTATGTGTGTAAGAGTGATATAATGTATGTCTTAGGAATGAGACAGACCACTGGTAATGTCTTGACTTACTTAGGAATTTACAGTTGAAGGGGTAGAGAGGTTTCTAGAAATATGAATCTGAATTAGTTATTAAGGGGTTTGCTGAGGGGAAATGTCTCTCAAATAATACTAAAGTAGGGGCAGCATGGTGTGGAAATAGATAGATGTTGAGGTGGGTCTTATCACAGTCCTATATATTCTGTACATGTAGTTCTTCTTAAAAAGTTGGTGCAATATTAGAATTTAGGGAAATATTTCTCGGCTGTATCAAGAGAACTGGCCTATATATTTTTGATTTGAAAATATCAACAAAAACGCAAATATACCAACTTAATCTGTTTTTTATTTGGGCAAAAAAATGAAAACAAATAATTTTTTTCTCATGTTTCAGTATCATTGCCACTTTTGCTTTATGAAGACTGAAACTTTTAATTTAGGTTTTAACTGAGGGTTTTCTGAGCATTGTTAAACTATTAGCCATGGTGTGATATTCCTAATACTATTATATCATTGTTCATGATGTTTAATATATCCTATGTATATATGTGCCTCTGTATGTAATGGCTTTCTAGGAACTGTCTTGAGTCAAGTTAACCAGAAATCTGAATTTTGGTGTTTAACACGACAACCATGAGCATTTACATTTTTTTTTCATGTCCTTAACAATGTTCCGAGTAGCTCAGGTGCATGTGTCTGGTCAAAAAATAGCCTCTGAAGGTAGATAGCATTATGTAGCTGCCTCAGCCAGACCAAAGCTCTTCTATGCTACTGAAAACATATGTGCTGCTTTGAATGTACAAGTAACATTTACTTACGAGTGACTTTGCAGACAGTGCAAATGAAATCTAAATTTGAATATCTGCACTGGAACCAAGTTATGGTATTCTAATCTCTGAATGAAAACTTACCATCTACGTGTCCAAGCTGAACAGATGTTTCAGATATGCTTAATGACTATCCCACAGACTTTAAATATTTGCCAATCTTGCTTGGAAACCATTTCATTCAACATGAATGTAAATAAAAGCAAGCTTTTAGAGGCTCATCGGTAGGTGCAGATACCTGTTAAGCTGTTTTGGAGAAACAGATCCCTTATGGGTGTTATTTTAATTAAGTAGAGACAGTAATAACTAGTTTATGGACAATTCATTAGCTGATAATTGATCACATTATTTACTGTGAATGATTTACTGAGCTTTAAAAACAGGCTGAATTTGAGAGCTATTGTGATAATACCACTTATAACAAGGTGTTCTAATTGCAAAGCGTAACTGAAATAGTTTCTTCATGAAAATTTACCAATTTAGATCCAAGTCAATCAGTTTAGATATATATGAACCCAAACACTGATATTACTGATCTGTACCTATTTATCCTATTTACAACAGCACGAATTCAGATCTAATATGCGCCATAAAGTTTAATTTTGTTATTTGACCACGTGAATGCACTTAAATTGCTTTTGGCTTTTTACAGCACTAAGAGAAGGAAAGAGCCTAGCGGATTCCTTACAAGAAGATCTTGTTGCTTAAGTTTCATTACAATATTAAAAAGTTTAAACACTTCATTTAGCTGAAAACTTTCTCACTGCTATGAGGAGAAAATGAGAGTACAGAATTATAATTCAGGAAATTCATTTCCTTGTTAGATATAACACTTGTCTTTCTGTGCGTTCTTGTAAAACTTTCATACCAGCTTGGGTAAACTTTTTATATCCCTGATCCATGCTTGCACTGAGACTACTTTACATCACAGTGCCAATATGAAGAGGTCTGAAAGTTGGCATAAATTATTTTGCTATGACAGAATGATGCAAAGTGCCATTATTTTTAAAATGAGAATTAGATTTTTCTCTCCCCCTGCCAATACAAGTAAAAACAACAAAAAAAAGTTCATTCCTAGCATATTTTGCAGGTCTAAAAATATTTGTAAAAGGTTTCATAAAACCTTTCTACATGGTTGATGTTTTATCTCTGTTGCTTCTTCAGTCAACAAAAATGATATTTTGATGACTTTATTTAAATATTATGCCTTTTGTTCTCCAAAATATTATCATGTTCATAGTTTGTAGTCTTTTCAGTTCATCTGCTGAATGTTTTGAGTTCTCTTCTCTCCCTGCAACTCACCGCCCCGAACCTATATTTCTTTTGTAGTATTATCTTAAATTACGGTGTTTCTCATTTCTTGAGAGTAGAATTACTCTCACTCTCTCTTGTTTCTTTTTTCCTTCTGTTACTGAATGATCACTTAGTATTCTTTTAAAGCAGTGGGGCACAATTCTCAGAAGGAAAAAGAATATGCAAGGGAATGTTTCATCTTCTGTTAACTTAGTCTGAACTGCTTTAAGTAACTTAGGAATAGCTATGTACTAAGGCATTTAAGGAAAAACAAGGTTTGAGCCATTTGCAGTCCAGTCTGATTGGAGGGCTGATCTATTTCCAGTGACAACGGCTGCAGGGATGATGATAATAACATCTGCAGCATCACCAAAGACTTTAAATCTTCACATTCAAAGTTCTGAAATAATCTTACAGATGTCTTTACCTCATTACGTGGCTACTGGGGGATTGTCTCATCTGGTGTACTTTGCAGCCGGGTGTACCTTTAACAAGCAATCTGGCATTAGCCTTCTGTTTCTGCCACCGGAAAGCACAGAATTGTTATATATCACTGGTACTGTTAATTACACTGCTGTGCTAGGCATCATTAAAGCTCAGAATGCTGAAAGGCATATCAGGAGGATTCATTTTTACTTAAGTGAATCTGCATTAAGCAACTCAAGAAAACTGTTGCAAGTAATAACCAGTTTTCTTTTCTTCCCTGCAACCCATGCTTCAACATGAAAGGTGTTTACTTCAAACCTCCTGGTCTAAGTAAACTTAATTTGGGAAAAGCTTTCTTAATTTTTTTTGGTTTAAACTTGTTGTTACTTTGTTATGCTAAGAAGCTTCTAGAGATAATAACTCAAAAGCTTAGGAATTTCTTTTTGTTTCAACCCTGGACGACCAAGATCATTAAAAGAGAGGAGACACCAGACTTGAACATATAGCCAACAGTGATTTGATGTCTCCAATACCATGTGTGAGTGAGAGCTTTATTGATTACAGTGCACATTCTCACGTTCTACTTTGTAGCTTCAATGTTCAGAGCGCTAATGAGAGGAAGTAGGCAGGAAACAGTTTTCTTGCCCACTGAAACTTCAGTGGGGTGGATGGATGTACGTATATATACATATGTGCATATATTATATGTAGCCAGCATAAATGAAGTGTGTGTATACATACATATATATACGTGTGTGTATATAAAGCTTTCATTTATGCTGGCATAAAGTCAAGGAGTTATGTGTTTAGAAGCAAAGTAAACAGAATATGATGAGTGTGTTTTCCCACGTATTCTCTCCCACACATGGGTGCTCTGGCTGCCAGAAAGTTAATTTTGTGGGCACCAGTCAGCTCCAGTTTCTTTACAACCATGAAATAATGTATTTTAAAGAAAACAAACAGTAACCCTAGTTCTCCAAAAAAGCATCAGAACTCACAAGTTTTCATCCACTCAAAGTACTTGTTCTGACTGCAGTCTTAGTCTGTTTTACTTACGTGTTGTGCTCCTTCTGGGACAATTCTACATAGTTTTGCTTTTATACCAAAACCTGAATAAGGAACTCAGGTTTTCAGTTATCCTTCACCTTGTGCTACCTCTTATTGGAACAGGTTAAGTGGCTTTGCTATGTTTTACTGAGTAGTGATGGGAGTCTTCTATTTTATAAACAGATTTATACTCTAGAAAGTGTCACTCCTATCACAGACTTGTGAGGAGAAAAGTTGTGAGATGCCCTAATGTCCTCCT
>NW_009258797.1:547487-580335 GCF_000687185.1 Egretta garzetta
TCACTGGCTTGTGCTGGATGAGCACTCAGCATGCAGTTTTGGACATGCATCTGTTCCACCTTCCTCCGTTTTTCCTTCTTTGCCCCTTCCCTTGCCTTCACCAGTCAGAAATGACTTTGAAGAACGAACCAGGGCCTCCCTGTCTTTAGGATATTTTAAAACTCTAACTTCAGTGCAATTCAGAGATGAAATTTTCTATATAAATCTTGTAAGTAGGCTGAGGTGGAATTTGTAGGACATTTCTCAATCTTATCCATAATAGATCTCATACATTTCATAGGTAGAGATGGTTTTATAGCTTTGCTATGCCTCAGCAGCTTTCTGGATTAGAAAATGTGAAATACCCTCTATTGTTAATGGAAGGAGGTAGGCAACTCGATAGAGAACAATCTGGAAAACTTAAAAAAAAAAAAAAAAAAAAAAAAGCTGTATTCAAATATTTAAGAGTTAATTTGAGCATTTTTTTTATTTCATACAGTGCACTTTTTTCTGATACATTGATTTGAAAAAATGTACAGATTTTGTTTTATTTAAGTCTCTGCTAGAAAATATAGTAAGAAAAATAAAATTTTTGTAGCACAGTTTGGGGTTTTTTTTTTAATTTTCTCTGGGATATTCAGTGCTTGATATAATTTATATGCCAAGCTATTGCCAACCACAGTGAAAGCATTTTATTAAGTTGCAGTGAGCAAGGCAAAATTCTCTCCTTTAACTGAATGCTTTGGGAAGGAGAATTTTGCCCCCAGTGCATATTAATTACATTAAATAGAATATTATAAGAACAACAGCATTAATCCAATTAAAAAGCAAAGAAAGAGCTTTGGGGTGAAAATCTACCAGAATTTCTTGAGAATAAAAACAGGCTGTAAATACAGTGGACAAAAGGAACTATGCAGTTCTGTTTTAAACCAAGAGTTTACATTAACAACCCGGAGCAGATACTGTTTTATAACAGAAGTACCTTTAGACCTAAGAGAAATGTGTTCAGGTGCACTTAGTAAATTGAGATAGTAGCATACAGGTCTGCTCTGTCTTCTTGCCACTTTGGCCAGCCTCCTTGACCAGCAAACATTATGAAAATAAGTGTTTTCTGTAGGAATTACACGTTAACAAGTTCCTCCAATCTAAAGAAATATTCTACAAGAGAAATGACTCGTTTAAAAAAGATATTTTATCAGTTAATTGTGGATTTAGGATGTCCCTCCAAATTTTCTGAAGAGACATACATGTCATTACCAGCCAAATGGGTCGTATTTACCAAACTAGAAGTGTGATTTCAAAATACATCTTGATGGTCCCCACTCTTTAAAATGATATTTATAAATGTCCAAATTTGTGGAAATAACTGATTTTGCCAGTCAGTATAGCCAATAAAGTAAAATAATTTTTGCATATTTTTCCATTTTTTTCTTTATTTTTCATAATGTTTTTTAAAAAAAATGTAGTTACATAAAATGTTGTTAGAACAATAAAATGTGATAGAAAGAAAATGTTATTTTATTATAGAACTTGTAGTATTTAAAAAATGAAATACTTAAAAATTGGACCAGAGAATCAGAGCATATTCACAGTTTCAACTGTTAAAACTTCTGTATTTACGTTCTTTTTAAAGCAAAAAGTAGTAGCTGAATTTTACTTAAAATTATTGGTCGATGGTGGACCCCTGTTATTTTAGGGAATAAAGTAGACAGTGATATATAAACCACCTTGTATACTATTCATGCATGTATCTCACATTCATGTGAATAAGAGGACTTGCTGCATGTATTTTTGAATCAAATTTCAGGAGGAGAGGAAAAGAAAAAAGCAAAAAACCCGGAGGCAGTAATTTCAAGTCGACTGTCCCTGTAATTTTAACTGCAGCAAGGTTCTCAGAAACAAGCATTTGTCGTTGCCTGAATGTATACTAGAGTATCCTGGGACTGCATTTATTATAGCATCTGGATACCTCTAGACTGCATAACAGAATTACATGAGAATTGGAGAACTGGTTGTCATGTGTGTAAGCCCATGGATTTTTGTTGCATGTTTTCTATTTTTTAATAGGAATTTTGTATGTATAATATATGAAAGGTTGCCCCAAAAGTACATTGCTTATTGAGGTGTTTTTTTTTTTTTATGAAAACACCATAAATTATATTGATATGGTTGGAAATTTTGTTGAAGTGCAGGTCTTCAAATGTTATTTCATTAAGGTTAAATGAATGGTATCTGATTGTTCTGTAGCATCCATCCTTTAAGGCTATCTATGATTAATGGTTAATTTAACGTATTATAGGTTCTCCTGACAAGAGAAATTTTGTATCCTTTTCTTTTATTTAAGAATATATATTGAGATGTATGTGGGCAAGTTGTACATTCATTCTGTTAACAAGCAGCATTTGTGTGCAAACCTCTTCTACATTTTCCTTTGAGAAAATTGCCCTAAGAAATCAAACATTTGAAATCTGAAAAAGTATGTTCTATATATAATAAAGAACTCCACAGAGCAAATTACAGGCTGTTCTCTCTCTCTGCTTTTTAACAAACTAGACATAGTTCCGATGATCTATAAGCCTATGTATTAGTTTATAGCATAAGGTCCTTATTAATCCATATTGATCTTGATCTGAAGATTACTAATTTTTCATCATAGGAAGGAAATGTTGAGTGGTAACATGAAAACAAAGTTAGAAGTTATGTGTGTCTTTAAGAAGCTGTAATACTCATAATACCTTGTAAGGAAATATTATACATAGAAAATACTTAAGAATGGAAGCCAAGGTCAATAATTCTTGATATTTACATGACATTTGCAGTTATTGCATAGTTCACTTGGCTTGTGTATTAAGTTGTTCCCTCAGCCTAAATCTGACTTTTAATTTAGGTTATGTGCCCTTCGATTATGCACTTGAAGAGAATGACTTTCACAAATGCCTTACAACTAAACAGCTAGAATAACAGAGCTGCTTATACTCTAAATACTGTCATGGAAAACTAATTCTTACAGTAACAGTGCGTAAGACCTGGTCCAGTTATCAGTTCTGTGGACTTATATTAATTGAAGCCATAGTTAATTGAAATTACTACTCTCCAATGGATTATTACTTGCTTAAATTTCTCAAAATTTCTTATAATGAAGCACCAGCTCTTCTGAATAGTTGTAAGGCACGAATGCATGTGAAGCATTGCATCTTGTTATCTCCAGTGGAGAAACATGTGAATTTATTGATCACCATATTATCTTCAATTTTTGTACTCTTTATTTTTTCAAAAGGTTATATGTCAAAGAAAGGGGTGGAATGTATTCTGGAATATTGAACTGTATATTTTTAAAGAGCATAGAGCTGAAGGAGCTGAGATAGTAAATTCTAGCGTGATGAGTAGCCATTTTTCAAGTTTGAGTAGTTAGAAAATAAACAGAGATAATATATGCATTGCTTTTGCAGTTTCTTGTGATTACAACTCTAAATCTGAGAGGTCAACGTTATCAGAAATCAGTTATTTTTCTGCCCTAACTTACTTACACAAGGTGAAATCCTTGCATTGTTGGAATCTGGCAAAACTACTGTTGCCTTCTATTTGGACAGCATTTTCATCTAGCTATGTAGTATTAATTTTAACTTCAGGTTAGTCTATTGGGGAGGTTACTCAGAACACAGAGGTAAAGATTTGGAGTTCTTAGTTTTATTCCTGTGTCTGGTAAAATATATGAAGGATTTTCACTGCAGTAAGATTTTATTTGTACTTTAAAAGATTTTCAGTCTATGATGAAAAACCACAGTGTAGGAAAAATGTGCTACAGTAGTACTTTTATGACAAATTATGCAGAACCTTTACTGGTGTACTGTTCTCAACTCCAGGCATTAGCAATGTTAACAAATTATGAATCAAATCTCCCTAACCATCTCCACTACCAAAAATAAAAATGCATAAGTAGCTTTAAAAAAACCTCTGCTTTTTAAAGTAATATATTTGTATTTATTTTTCTCACTTCTGAATTGGATAGATGGACTCAATCTTTTCAAGCCTGTCTCTAAAATCATGCAGTGATGGAATCTCTATCATAAGAAATTTTCACTTCAGAAATTATCCTTTGGTTCAAATTTGAATAAATTTAGGTAAATCCTACAGTGATATGCAGGAGTTATAAATGATCACGCCAGTCCCTTCTGGTTTTATTGTCTATGAATCTTGAGATCTGAAAACTTAGCTTAAAAATAAAAGCTGAGAGCCTTGCAATTTATGTAACTCCTAGACTTGATGCTTTAGTGGAGCCCCCAAATATAAGAACACTGATATAAAATTGTCAGAGTGATCGTATTATTGGCAGATTGCTGATGAGAGTTGTAGGTGAGTGTTAGTTAGGGAGGTTTTTCCATCTGAGTGCTCTGATGTGAGATTGTCACTAAGACAGAAGCTGTGTAACTAGTGCCAGTTGAATTGGGTTATGATTTTTCAAGATAAAGCATCCTCCATATTCTGTGACAGAATATTTTTGGTGTTTTTCTGGGTTATGGGGGAATGTGCTGGTAAAGGATTCAGTGATGTCCATTCTTGTCATGGTTATATAGAATGGTGTTTCTATGTTTGAAGAGGGGAGAAAGAGGTTCCCTTTTCCGAATAGATTTTTTTGTTTTGTTTTGGTTTTTTTGGTTTTTGTTTCCTTTTGTGCTGGTTTTGGGTGGGATAGAGTTAATTTTTTTCATAGGAGCTTAGTAAGAGGCTATGTTTTGGACTTGTGCTGATAACACAGGGATGTTTTCATTACTGCTGAGCAGGGCTGACACAGAGCCAAGGCTTTTGCTGCTTCTCACCCACACCCCACCAGCGAGCCGGCTGGGGGTGCACAAGATGTTGGGAGGGGACACGGCTGACCCCAACCGACCAAAGGGATATCCCACACTGTATGATGTCATGCTCAACATAGAAAGCTGGAGGAAGGAGGAGGAAAGGGGGGATGTTTGGAGTGATGGCGTTTGTTTTCCCAAGTCACCGTTAGGCGTGATGGAGCCCTGCTTTCCTGGCGATGGCTGAACACCTGCCGGCCCATGGGTTCAAGGTGTCCCTGCTCCTGCAGGGGGGTTGGACTAGATGACCTCTAGGGGTCCCTTCCAACCCAAAACATTCTATGATTCTATCTCAACCCACGTGCTTTCTCACTTTTGATCTTCTGATTCTCTCCCCATCCCACCAGAGGGGGGAATGAGCGAGCGGCTGTGTGGTGCTTAGTTGCCAGCTGGGGTTAAACCACGACAGCTTTCTTTCTCTGTTACTTGGAATGACAGTTAAAACTGCCCAGAGGTTGGGTTTATGAGAAGAATCTTGGTTATAGGCAGAAGACGCATGAAGTAGAGATCAGTATGAGTATGCCAGGTTCCACATAGATAAAATGACAGGCAGTGTGTGGTACAGCAGAACATACTTTATATTCCAGAACACTCAGGACATGGGAAAAGGTGGCCAAACTGAAGATAGGCTTGTTGAAATACTGGCAGAATTATTTCTGGTAGAATTAAGCTGTTTAAAGAAACGGAGCCCATAATGTAGATCCTTTGTTTTACAGAGTTCACAGATCTCTCTCTTACTTTCAGGATGCTCCTCTTATTGTAACTGCATGCCAAATAGGAATACAGAAGCAATCTTAGTACAAAAGATAACTGTAAGTCTTGTTCATCACACTGTGGGGTGAGTTTTGCAATGGTGCTTTAAGAACTGCTATGTATCTTCTATAGTTTATTTGACTGTAAGGTTTAGGTGATCCATCTGTACTACTGATATTTCTGTAAGTTGAAGTGCACTTTTTAAAAAATGGTATTCAGAACACTGTGTTTCCTTTCATTGTGCTGTATTTTTGTTGGTCTTTCTGGCCAGTGTATTCTTAGCTTCAACACCATGCCATTATAGATCTTTCACTTCACTCGTACTCAAAAATACTAGAAGGGAAAAAACTCTCAAGTGGTGTTTATGTCTAAAACCAAGGGCAAGCTCTTCAATGAAGGACGGGTGAAAGACATGATCAATATAAAAGTCTGTTACTGTCTTTGACTTGGACATCCAGTTAGGAGACAAAATTTTTGCATGGGATTAGACACACCCTTCTGGAGGATTGAGGTTAAACTGCTTCACCCCACAGTGATCAGGCGATTGCTGATGGAGGCTTATTAATAGGAGCATTGCCAAAGATTCATTTCAGTTAACCTTCAGTTTGAAGGTACAAAAGGGAAAACCTTTCACCGTAAGGACAGTCACAGGCTTATGGTTCTTTTTAAATGCAGGTTAATCATATTGCCACATCTTAAGAACAGTGCTCCTGGGGAAAATATTTCTGCTTTGAGGAAATAACATCTATTCCTTCAGCCAAGCTTCTACAGGGGAGAAATGAGATGAGTAATAAAATCTGGGTGTTTTATTGGATGATCATTAAAATTCAACTACTATTTCTGTAAATGGTTTGCAACCAGTGGAAATTTATGTAAAAAGGTAATTATATGCTAATTATAAAAATATAACTTGATTATGCATATGATTTATATGGTCATTATAAAAATATGCTAACCTTATGTTGTGTTCATAATGTGATCTGTGTTTTTATTGTGGAATTCAAAGCTACTTTAAGAAATCTAAAAACTCCAAGCTATGAAAATACAGTCCAGTTGACACGTTAGTAACCTTTTTATGTCTATGAAAGAGACAATGAGATTTGAGTAACTGCATGCTTGTTAGTCTGATCTTGGTATTATGCAAACCCAAAAAGTGAGTTTTAATGGAAAGAATAATTAATAACATGAAGATCAGATAACATTCTGTGGGCTTGACTGAACTCAGCCAGTATCTTAGTGGGAAAAATAAAGGGTTGCATCAAGATGACTGAGTTACCACTGTGATAGGACCACTGAGAATTCAAATGCAAACTTAGGAAATCATATTTCTCATAGATATTGGGGCGTATTAATGCCAAATTCATAATTTGGCCTTTGTTAAAGTGTTAACATAATCAGACAATTTCCATTTGCAGTTTTGGATTACTTATTACAGGTCCATCTGTGTCTAAAAAGTAAAAGGCACAAAAAAACCTCCTCTATGCTTAATTATTCAATTATTTCATCCAATAAGAAAATAAGATGAAAACTATTTGCTTGAGGTAAATGCCAGTCATAAAGCAGGATCTAAGGATTATAGGTCTGAGGAGATGTGAAAAATAGGATTAAACTGAGGAAAGGAAAATTTAGATGGAATATAAGGACACAACTCTTATTAAAGCTTCAATAGAAGTTTTTTTTCTTTCATAGTAGATCGCTAGCATCTCTTTCACTTCGGTCATTCAGAACGAAGTGTTGAGATATTTGCTGTAGAGAGCAATTTTATATTGCCAAGGAGATATACAATACGATCTAATAAGCTTTTTCTCATCACTAATTTCTTTTTGTGGTACTTTAATCTGGTGATTTGGAAAATTGAAAACAGAATTGCAAACAAGATTAATACTTGGTTTGAATTTGATTCATATTTTTGCTGTTACTGCTCATGGCACATCTATAATTATGTTCTTATGCATTTGCTGAGATTGTACCGCTCTTTGTCAAGTATATTATTAAGGCATTGACCTGTATCAGTCACAAAATGTTCAGTCAGTTGCTTAAAGTAGAAGCTGAAGTACCTTAAAGGAAGAAGGCTCTCACCACTGTCAAGGAATTCTGCAGTCAGGTGGCAAAATGCTTTCTAAGGTAAAGAGTATTTGTCAATACCTCTTTTCAAGGAGTACAGCTTATCTGTCCTCATAAGCCTGGGCATATCCATCTGAGACAGAAGGAAAAGACATTTACTCTACTGTACTTAATGCTACAGTTTTTCTCTCATCACAGTAACTGCTGTTGCATGTGGAAAAGGCTCCTTGTGCCATGTTTCATTTATCTTTATACCTGTCTTGCATATAGAGTGATTCAGCTTCAGTGGTAAAGAATCTCCTGTCTTCTGGGTTGATTCAGCATCCTGCTGGTCTTAGGAGAGTAAAGTCTCAGCACTCCTCTCATGGTCCATGTCCATCACTGATCTTTGCCAGAATACAAAGCTTTAATAGAAGACTGCCAACATAATAAATGCTTGAAGAAACTCTAATGCCTCGGTAAGAAAGGAGTTTAACTGCTTCTTCAGTCTTGTGTGTTTCATAAGTTCAAGTGTTTCTTTTGAAATCACATGTATGAGTGTGGTCTCCAGGACTGTTTTCTTCTCGCGAGCACAGGAGTGGGGGTTTTGGGCCTCAGTGCTGTTTCAGCTCTGGCAACCTGCCCTGATTTGCAAAAGTCCTATTTTCCAGTGAAACTTGAACTTAGAGGGTAGTACCTGTTGCCATCTTCACAAGGAGACGGGATCTTCCATATGTTCATTTTCTGTTCAAAATCCTGAAGCAAGGTTGACCTTCACCACTCTGTTCCTATTGGGTCCAGAATGAGAGTGGGCTTTACAGCACCTGCTTAGAATCTCCAAGTAGTTCCTATGGGTTTTAATGGCTAAAAGTTACAGGGTTTACACAAAGAAAACACACAGCCATTGGTTAAAATATAAAGTGTTTTAGTTTGTGTCTGTCCTGAAGTGTCTTAAAAAAAATCTTAGTTTCAAGAAGGAGGCTGCTTTTAATGCTTTTTGACACTCAAGACTATTGAAGGATTCTCAAATTAGCATCCCATAAAGCAAAACAGTCCTAATCAGTTGTCACTTTAGAAAATCCTTGTGTATGTGTTATTTTAGGATCTGAGTAATAAAGAATGCATTTAAATGTGCTGAGCTTTTAGGACAGGCAAAGTAATGTAATTGTTTTCATGCAGAGACTGTGGAAACATCCTGAGAATATAGATGGCACTATATGCTCAGAAACAGAAAGCTGCAAATAGATTTTTTTTTTTTTTTGATGGGGATGAAAGCAGAAAACAACTTTAGGCTGTTTTTTTTTCTTTTTTTTTTTCCTGCAGAGCTGAAAAAAAACGAGGCTCAGGGATGAATGCAGTAGCAACATCAAGAGCAATGGTTAGAGAAATAAGCACCTCAATCAGTTTGTTTGTGAGAGTTATAAAAATGTATTATTCTTCAGAAGTAAGAAAAAGTTCTGTGCTTTTTGTCATGGGCAGGCTTCTTGGTTTTGTTCACAAGGTCTTACATTTCATGTATTCACTTGTATATATGACTCAATCCAGTTCTGTGCTCATCTTTCTGTCTTCTGTACTCCATAAATCAAAATACTTTGCCACTGTTTCTGAGAAATACACTTTCAGCTTCTTTTATGATGACCATTGTTCCTCAAGCATCTTTGTGAACTATCTTGCTTGTTCAACCTTCATGTGGCTTCTGTCAGAACTTAAAAAAACAGAAATGCTTATTAATGAGGATGTTATCCTTAGTCAAAGCATTCCATGCTAACCCTCTGTCAGTTCTGACTATGTCTTTGAAGACGCCATGTTTCACAGATATAACATCTGAGGACCACTGGGCTTTGGGAAGAACTCCCTTTCCTCTTCCTAGTATAAAGCAGTATAAATCACCCAGTGGCTAGGAACAGGGCACATGAGTCTTACTCATATTCAGAACTGTCATGGTTCTTAATGGTATTTCTCCCTTTTGGTCCTCTTGTACCTTTTGAAGATGGAGTACTTTTTTTCACAAGTTCTCCTGGGAAAAAAAGAAAGACAACTTCAGCTGTGCTATTTGTCAGCGTTCTGATCCATGTCTCCTCTTACAGGTCCACTTTCATAATGTCATCTGCCTTCTTTTTCTAAATGTTCGGCCATATTCTTCGTAAGAGTATTTCATATATGTGTAGGAGGGGCTGGGATAGGTAGAGACAACGTGAATGAGTTCTGAATAAAACGAAGCTATTTCCTAATCCTATCTAGATTTTTCTTTTCCTTTTTTAAAAGTACTAGCTTTTTCATTCAACCTACAGAAAGTTATTCTAGTTCCAGAAATAATTAGGATCCAACTATCCTGTCAATAGCTTCAGTGATTGAAGTACCTGCGGGTTGCTAATGGTTCTTGATTGTCCCAGTTGGTATCTGGAGACAGCTCTTTTTGTCTTTCTGGTCAAAGTCCATGCTTAGAATACAAATGGCCTTTTTAACATGTATTAGCCAAATACAGATCTTGAAGTTCTGTCATCAAGGCAGGCTGATAGTTTTGAAATGTTTGTGAAGTTTTGAGTGTTTCCTAATATTGTGATACAGAATTACTTAAGCTACCTGCTGAGTTAAAAATTGTAACTGCAGTGTATTTTTACCCATGTTTATATAGCTCATAAAAATGATTAAAGCTCAGTAGATGCAACCACTTTAAGCTTAATTATGGTAATATGAACTAGCAAGCAAAACCTATGAAGAGTCTAGACAAATTCGCTGGTTGCTTATAGTTGAAGTTCATGCCATTGATTTCTCAAGCTCTTGGCTACCATGCTACATAGAAAAGAGGGTGCACAGACAGGCACAGTGCTCTAGCCCCATATCTTGCATGCAGTAACATGACTTTAACGTATTTCTTAACATGTGTTAAGCTACCCCTTCTTTCAAAAGACATTTTGTTACTGATGGTGAAGGTAAGCCATTCATCCCTCTTGAAACTGTAAAATACATGAAACAAAAATGCTACATATACTGCATTTCGGTTTAACTTCCAAACAATGATTAATACAGGCTCTCAAATTATTATATATTGCAGTTACACCTGCTGATTCATCATACTAAACTTTCATTAATGTGTGTGTTACTAGCTGTCATGGATGTGAAGAGAACCATGAAAAAGAGCTCCAGTTGTATATGAACAGTGGTATCTTCCTGCATTTACAAAGAGAAGAAAATAAGCTGCTAGAATTCTCTTGCATTTGGATACTTTTTTTGTGTTGGATTCCCAAAGTTAGATTTTATGAATTCCACATTATCGGTGTATGATGATCACTGCTATATTATAACAATGCTGAAGAAAATATTTTGTCTACATGTTAAAACAACCAAACCAACCACATAAGTATTTAGAATTGCGTTATGTACAGTGACAAAGTAAAATGGGTAATCAGCATGTCATGCCATTTCATTTCAATAGGAGGACTAGATTTTGTTTGTGCTATTTCCCATATTTTCCTATATCAGTAAAACATGAAACGTCACTGTAGAATTTGTCCGGTGGGTTACGTAATGGATGATAGATAATTGGCAAGTGGGAAGGCAGGGGGGCAGTTTGATATTCTAGGGTGTATATTTTCACCTTGATGAACTCAGTAGTGGAGGAATTGATATTTAATGCTTTTCATCAACTTTCACAGTAAACAATTTGTTGTGATACTCAGAGATTTGGTGTAATGGTGAAGTTAGAGTTCATGGAAGGCAAAACTGTCAAGCATTGCTAGAAAATTAAGCAGCTTGTACATTTGGGCAGACAGATTTCAAGGGCTATGCTGCTTTTTGGATGAATCCAGGGAAACCTAAGGCTTGGTTTTACTACATTGTAGTTGACACAGGTTCTATATGTACCTTTAGAAAAGTCTTCAATAAAGCTACTGGATAGAAAAGATGTTGAAGGACAAGGCTTGACTGTGGTTTATTGCAGCTCTGCTAAGCAGGTGATGCATTAACTCAATAGGTCACTTAATCGGCTCTTGTATCCGTTGTGAATGGGGATAATAATACTGTTTGCTTGCCACAGCCTAGCAGTGTTCTCTATTTATATCTTGCGAGTTTTTGATGCAGATGTATGAATATGATAAAGATCAGTTCATAGGTTAATGTACCCGACTCTCTCTCTGTTTAAATGATTGTGCACGTAAAATCATGTATCCTTAATTCTCCTGACAAGTGCTAAGAGGATGGAGTCAGACTCTTCTCGGTGGTGAAGGGACAAGGGGTAAAGGGCACAAACTGAAATGTAAGAACCATTTAAACATAAGAAAAAATTTTTCCTGTGAGGGTGATCAAACACTGGAGCAAGTTTCCCAGAGAGGTGGTGGAGTCTCCATCCTTGGAGATGCAAAACGCAACTGGACGTGGTCCCGAGCAGCCTGCTGTAGTTGACCCTGGTTTGAGCAGTGGGGGGTGGACTAGGTCCCTTCCAACTTCAGCCCCTCTGTCATTCTGCATCATCCTTTCTTAGTGCTGTTTCATTTTATTGCAGCTGATATTTCAGTGGTATAACAGAAAACCTTAGCGAAAGCACTTGGGTTTTATTTTACAGATGCGTGTTTCTTTGCATGCCTGGTTTACTGTCTATGAATCAATGCCATTGCATATTTGGATGGTCGTGCCAGTAATCTTTAATGAAGCTGACAGCTGATTTTATTTTCAAGCCATTTCCCTTAAATTACATGTGATCCTTTCTCTGGATGTTATGCCTGAATGTTCAGAATCTGAACATTATATGGGTTTTCGGTCTGAAATAATCTTGCACTGAACATTTACAGTATATCTCCCAGTGGTCTTGAAAAACTTAACAGAAAACTTTTTAAAGGTTGCTATTAGTACTAATGGGAGTTTAATACTTTTGTCAAGGGGAAGAACAATTTCATCTTAATGCGTGCAGACAGGTTACAGAAATATTTCTTAAAAAAAAAAAAAATCTTAGCAGCTGTATTAAAAGAAATACAGGTAATGCTTGCACTGGTCACATTTCAAAGGCATTATTAAGGTGCTCATATAAATACATAAGTATGAGAAGAAATATTTTTTTTAAAAAAAATGCAAATAATGGTTAGTATAGCAAACTATACTCTGTCCCTGATAGCTACTATCAGGGGCTATAAGAGCATATATGATTTGATGCCATGGAAAACCAGAAGACCATTTCAAAAGAATTTTTTCATCTTGTACAGAGAAATTTTTTACTAACATTTCTCCTTCTCTAGCAGTTGGAAAATGCAGCACGTTTTATGTTCTGTATGTTACTTCAAAAATGAAAAAAATCCATAATTGTGACAATCTTTTGATCTTTTTTTTTTTTTTTTTTTTTTTTAGTTTTGTCAGTCATACCAACCATAGCAATATATGACAGGAAGAGTCATCCATCCCACTCTGCAGAAATATTAAGCATAAACTAATTTCTAACTGTAACCCTAACCCTACCAAATGTGTGTCCAGTCTGTTCTTCACACCTTTTAATAAGGATGGCTTGCTGTAATGCCTAACTCCGTTACAGTCAGCGTGTATTCCTAATGTCATACTAAGGGTTTTTTTAATTGTGCATAGAATGCATTTTTTCTTTTCCTCAAGGTGCCATAGAAAACAATTAAATTGTAATCTTTATAATAGGCTTTTAATGGTGGAAAATTTTTGCAGGTCCTCCTTTGATTGCGTGTTTCTCTAGCTCAAACAAACAAAAATCCTCAGTGTTTCTTCATATGTGATTAAAAACATAGACTATTTATCAGTTTTGTTGCATTCCTGAAGACACTTGTTAATTTTTTTTTTTTTTTCTGAAACGTGGTACCCAGCTGAAGCAGAGTCATCTAGACAGGATTAAAAGTCCTGAGTTGCAGAAATATATTACCTGTGATAATCCTACTAATACATACTATTATGACACCTCATATCCTGTGGGAGCAGTTTATTGCTCACTCAACATCCATTTATTTTTCAACTGTAAAATGCAGACTATTCTGTTATTCCTAATTTTATACTTATGCATTTGATTTCTTTCTCAGCTCACTAGTTTTTATTTTGGTCTATGATCAAGTGAAGTGGGAAGATTGAAGAGAAAGGTCGACAAAGTGTAGTTAAAAACAGTATATGAGTACATTAAGGTACTTGAATGCGTCCAGAGGAGGGCAACAAAGCTGCTGGCAGGGCTGGAAAGAATGTCCTGTGAGGAGCGGCTAAGGACACTCAGTTTGTCTAGAGAGAAGACTAAGGGGCAACCTCATTGCTCCCTACAGCTTCTTGAGGAGGGGACCTGGAGAGGGAGGTGCTGAGCTCTTCTCCCTGGTGTCCAGTGACAGGATGCGTGGGAATGGTTCAAAGCTGCCCCAGGGGTAGTTCAGACTTGACATTGGGAGTCATAGCTTTAACAAGAGGGTAGTTAACACTGAAACAGGCTTCCTAGAGAGGTGATCAATGCCCCAAGCCTGTCAGTGTTTAAGAGGCGTTTGGCCAATGCCCTTAATTAACATACTTTAACTTTTGGTCAGCTCTGAACTGCTGAAGCAGTTGGACTGGATGATTGTTGTAGGTCCCTTCCAACTGGAACTATTCTGTTCTGTTCTGTGTAATGAATGTTCTTTAAAAATAGTAAAGTAAAACATAGGATAATGTTTTTGCATGTAAAATTAGGGTAAGTGTAAATGTAAATTTAGTGATTTTTTTTTCCCCTTTTTCCTAAAAATCACTTTTCACAATGGCAAGTGGTTTTTAAGCATGGCAGAGTGATTCTAAATGTTTAGCATAATGGTCGCAACCAAGTAATATTTTAAGTTGGACAGTGAGGCAAATAATGATTAATGGCAGGACTGATTTTGAGGTTTATTTTAAAATTATTAAATAATTAAAAGGAATAATTAAAACACATTAAAACCTGGGAGTTTATCATTGATGGCTAAATTATGTTAATGGGGCTCCTCAGACTTAGCTCAGAGTTCCTAGGTATTGAGGAACAAATGTCAGCTGGGGAGTTACCATTGGTATAAGACCTTTCTGCTACTTTTAACAAATGACTAAAAGTCAGGCCAATCAAGCAGTACTGGAGCATTTAATATAGAAATTAATCAATGATATCCTAAATTTAGATTTCTTGCTACAAATTTAAATTCATTGGACAGATTTAATTTCTCAGTGAGGCTTTATTCCCCCTATTGCTCTGCTTTCAGTAAAGTATCTACAGTTAACAAAGGCAGATAACTTTTTTGGGAAAGATTATCTTTGCTGATTCGAGCAAGGACCGAATGGTTTAGAAACTGTTTCTTTTAGGCAATTTTAAGATCTGATGGGATCTTTTGTTCACCCTGCTAGTGTCTGTCCTCCTTTACTATTTTTTTTCTGTGTGAGGGCAAGAGTCTCTGATTGTCCGTGCTGGGAGTGCAAGGGGGCTGTTTAGTTTCCTTAGATCTGTGCGTGAGTCCAGGAGTAGGAAATGAGGGGGTTTGTATTGTAAGGGCTTTTTTAGCTGCTCAGTTCTTTTTGTGCATGGCGTAATGTCATGGTTTAACCCCAGCCGGCAACAAAGCACCACCCAGCCGCTTGCTCATTCCTTGCCCCGGTGGGATGGGGAAGAAAATCAGACTCACGCCATCACTCCAAACGTCCCCCCCACTTCCTCCTTCCTCCCTCAGCTTTCTATGCTGAGCATGACATCATATGTTATGGAATATCCCTTGGGTCAGTTGGGGTCAGCTGTCCCAGCCATGACACAAATGATGAACAGAGTCGATAACAAGCATTTGCATGTTGAACTTTGGTACCTCCTTGCTAGACTATTGACTGCAAATGAATACACAGATGTGTGATATTATGCTAAACGTATAGCATTACTTTAGAAAACAAAAAGAGATTCTGAAAACTGTTCGCTGGTTAAACATAGACATGAATCCTGACCACATATAGACTTTACACCAACTTTCATAATATATTAACTTTAAAACCCTCAGGTTTTGAACTAATTGCAAATTCTGTAGCTGGAGCTACCTGTTTCTGGAAGTGTGAATAGGCTTCCACCTATCTGTGCTATTGCATCCCTGTTGCACATGATCAAATATAATTCATTTAAATGACTATTTAGAATGCTGAAAAATACAAAGGGGGGATCTCAGACACCCTGGCAGGCCAGATGTAAATAGTGTTTATTCCTTTGTTGTGCAGTTCTTAATCATCTGCAGAAGTTCCAAAGATATGGGAGAGAAATGAAGAAGTGAGTTGTTTCAAATCTTTGTAGAGAAATTCAGACCTCGAGGAGACCCTTCTGGAGCAGACTGAAATTTCTGTGTTGCCGAAACTGAGTGAAGGACAACTTCTTTCGACATTTTTTTTTCCTTCTTGAAGACATTACCTGAAGAAAGTTTATTGACATTGTTTCAATTTATCTGTAGGGTTAGTTGATGGGCATGGATGGTTTCTCAGCAGAATTCCTTATTAGCTTTCAGAGCTAAGCTTTCTTCTTCACCCAGTTGGGTATTTAGAGATCACAGGGGGAAGGAGAGTTCTGTTAAACACCTTACTGGATTCCCTGGCTTGGAAGAAAGCCAGCAGATAAATTGGGGAAAGCGCAATATCAATTTGCAGAGAGCAGAGGATGAGGAAGCATGGTACTGCAGGGCAAAACATATTATCAGTTGTTTGGAGCTCAGAAGCAGCAAGAGATCAATTGATTGAGAGAAGCTGGATGGGTGCCAGATGATCAGTAGAAGTGGGGATGATCATTTGGTAGTTGTTTTTTGGCTAGGAAAATGTCAAACAATGTGGTTGCCAAGAGGCAGAGGCTGACTTGTACAGAAGCATGAGAGAAATGAGAACTACAATGAGGAGCATAGAGGGGAAAAGAGGTTTTGAAGGCATTGGGAAGATAAAATGGCAATTTTTTTCATCTAGACAAAAACATTTGTACATGCATATAACATTAAGAATGAATGAAAGACATAGATGTGAAAAAATCTTCTCTTGTGTTTTGATATCAACAAATGACCGTACTAGAACACTATAGCATATGTAAAGTTTAATCAATGATATCCTAAATTTAGATTTCTTGCTACAAATTTAAATTCATTGGACAGATTTAATTTCTCAGTGAGGCTTTATTCCCCCTATTGCTCTGCTTTCAGTAAAGTATCTACAGTTAACAAAGGCAGATAACTTTTTTGGGAAAGATTATCTTTGCTGATTCGAGCAAGGACCGAATGGTTTAGAAACTGTTTCTTTTAGGCAATTTTAAGATCTGATGGGATCTTTTGTTCACCCTGCTAGTGTCTGTCCTCCTTTACTATTTTTTTTCTGTGTGAGGGCAAGAGTCTCTGATTGTCCGTGCTGGGAGTGCAAGGGGGCTGTTTAGTTTCCTTAGATCTGTGCGTGAGTCCAGGAGTAGGAAATGAGGGGGTTTGTATTGTAAGGGCTTTTTTAGCTGCTCAGTTCTTTTTGTGCATGGCGTAATGTCATGGTTTAACCCCAGCCGGCAACAAAGCACCACCCAGCCGCTTGCTCATTCCTTGCCCCAGTGGGATGGGGAAGAAAATCAGACTCGCGCCATCACTCCAAACGTCCCCCCCACTTCCTCCTTCCTCCCTCAGCTTTCTATGCTGAGCATGACATCATATGTTATGGAATATCCCTTGGGTCAGTTGGGGTCAGCTGTCCCAGCCATGACACAAATGATGAACAGAGTCGATAACAAGCATTTGCATGTTGAACTTTGGTACCTCCTTGCTAGACTATTGACTGCAAATGAATACACAGATGTGTGATATTATGCTAAACGTATAGCATTACTTTAGAAAACAAAAAGAGATTCTGAAAACTGTTCGCTGGTTAAACATAGACATGAATCCTGACCACATATAGACTTTACACCAACTTTCATAATATATTAACTTTAAAACCCTCAGGTTTTGAACTAATTGCAAATTCTGTAGCTGGAGCTACCTGTTTCTGGAAGTGCGAATGGGCTTCCACCTATCTGTGCTATTGCATCCCTGTTGCACATGATCAAATATAATTCATTTAAATGACTATTTAGAATGCTGAAAAATACAAAGGGGGGATCTCGGACACCCTGGCAGGCCAGATGTAAATAGTGTTTATTCCTTTGTTGTGCAGTTCTTAATCATCTGCAGAAGTTCCAAAGATATGGGAGAGAAATGAAGAAGTGAGTTGTTTCAAATCTTTGTAGAGAAATTCAGACCTCGAGGAGACCCTTCTGGAGCAGACTGAAATTTCTGTGTTGCCAAAACTGAGTGAAGGACAACTTCTTTCGACATTTTTTTTTCCTTCTTGAAGACATTACCTGAAGAAAGTTTATTGACATTGTTTCAATTTATCTGTAGGGTTAGTTGATGGGCATGGATGGTTTCTCAGCAGAATTCCTTATTAGCTTTCAGAGCTAAGCTTTCTTCTTCACCCAGTTGGGTATTTAGAGATCACAGGGGGAAGGAGAGTTCTGTTAAACACCTTACTGGATTCCCTGGCTTGGAAGAAAGCCAGCAGATAAATTGGGGAAAGCGCAATATCAATTTGCAGAGAGCAGAGGATGAGGAAGCATGGTACTGCAGGGCAAAACATATTATCAGTTGTTTGGAGCTCAGAAGCAGCAAGAGATCAATTGATTGAGAGAAGCTGGATGGGTGCCAGATGATCAGTAGAAGTGGGGATGATCATTTGGTAGTTGTTTTTTGGCTAGGAAAATGTCAAACAATGTGGTTGCCAAGAGGCAGAGACTGACTTGTACAGAAGCATGAGAGAAATGAGAACTACAGTGAGGAGCATAGAGGGGAAAAGAGGTTTTGAAGGCATTGGGAAGATAAAATGGCAATTTTTTTCATCTAGACAAAAACATTTGTACATGCATATAACATTAAGAATGAATGAAAGACATAGATGTGAAAATCTTCTCTCTTGTGTTTTGATATCAACAAATGACCGTACTAGAACACTATAGCATATGTAAAGTTACCAAACAAGATCAGAGCCTTTATCCTATGACGTTAAGGAAGTAAAGAAGCATGCTGTTGGATTGGAAAATTGCAGCAACGATAATTATAGGCTGACATCTCAGAAAACCTACGTAATTTGGTACTTGACTCAGGGGGGAAAAGGTACATGGTTTTTTTTGTCTGGGTAAAAAGCAGTAAAACTTACTAGGGTGGTGATAATGTATTGGATGTTTGATATTAGATGAAAGGGGAAATGTTGGTAAGATGTTTGTAAGTTTGGACTATTTTGACGTGAATCATTTAGGGAAGATACTTGTAAAATCACTGTTTTAGTGATGATGCTGTGAATGTGCAAGTGATGTAAGTGAATCATTATTTCATCACTGGAACAAGGCATCTCAGATTGTCGGCTGTAGGTAGGGGGCTATGTAACTTAGGTGTCTGAGGTTTTCAAGGGGGCCGTTTTGGAAAAGGCTTTTCAGAAGTGATACTTTTAACATCTGTTCATTACATTCTTCTGCCAAGCTAGGAGCATTTTGACCATGAAATGGATGATAAATTGCTAAGAATATTTTACTTGGTAAAAGTGCTTTGTTTTAGAAATAATTATTCTTAAATTTTTCAGATGATGCTTAAATGACCCTAGAAGTTTCTATCCTTAACTTTTCTAAAAATGTTGGTGTAATTTGTCAGTCAAAAGTGACTGTTGTCACATGCAGCGTTTCTGATAAGTAGCTAACCTGATGTTGCAAGACTGCAAACATACAAATACGTATAAAAGATAGGTACCATTACTGACAAAAATGTATTACAGGTAACCATGTACCAGCTAACTATAAAACACAAATACTACACCCAGTAAAATGAGCAACTTTAATGCTGAGACTGAGTAATCTGAAATATGCATATCTCTCCTGATTAGACACCGCTGTACACTTGAATTGATGATGATTAGCCTCTATTTTTCTTTGTGGGTTTTACATGTCTTTTTTTGATATATTGATTCCCTATTTAATTTTAAAATGTTTAGTCTATTTACTAGGAAACTAATCAGATTTTTACTTTAGACATTATAAGAAAAGAATCAGGAGTTGCAGAAGACGGAAAAATAATTAGTGAAGAAGCTACTAGGCTGTGACAGGAAATACATAATACATAAGCACAATATATAATCTGCTGCATAAATATGAAATTATATATTGGCGTCTGACCAACTTTCTAAATTCAGCTAAACTTGTCATGCTATGCAATCTCACGTCAACATAATACAAAACCAAACTTGCATCATCCTTGATCCAAAGAGCAGAAATGAGACAAAAGAGAGAGTACGTCCTTCAGCTCTGGTAAGTGATAATTGGATAAATAGAAGAAAAATGGATGTGTTCTTTCCTGACTTTCTGCCTGCTCTAATGTGTCATCATACAGTGTTGAGACCACTACATTAAAGCAACTGTGGTGAAATATGATTGATGCTCTTTTTAAAGCACTAGTTGAAGAATAAATATTTCAAATGCTTATGTAAATGGAGACACTTGTGTATTATGAGAGCTGCTGACATTTTGTGCCGTGTTGCAGAAGACGTTGTGCTGTCGTAGAGCGTACACATTCTCCTTTGTAGCCGGAGGCCAGTGGTAGGTGCGTTACACATGAACCCATCTCCTGGTTTACGGGGCTTAAGAATTGCTCTTACTACTGAGGTGTTAGTTCTTCTAGTGCAGCGTTACCTCGTGGCCACCAAACAAATTCACACAACGGTGGGTGCTTGGCATAAGGGAACAATTACTGCGGAAGTATGTATGTAAGCGTGTATGAATAATTCTGTTGATCTTAAACTGGAGGGAGACGGACTGAGGCAAGTCACAATTTACACTGTTGCGTGGTGATGGGATTATGCTAAAGCAACACTGCTAATAGATGACAGTGCACCCTGTGTGAAGCCCGAGGAAGTACCTGATCCAGGAAATTTGTTTTGAAATTTGTACAGCTTCAGTGATCCACTTAATGATCTCTATGGGAGATCCTCCTCCTCTGCATATCTTTTTTTCTTAAGCTTCTCTTCACTTAAAAACTGAGAATACTATTAACAAAATGGAAACACAGGTTATGCGTATCCAATATAGCATTTCCTATCAGCTGCTTCACAGAGGTGTTCAGAAGCTGATAGTACAAAATTTATGGCAAAAGCCAGCTTTTTGCTTCCTCCCACTTTGCCTCCAGCTGTGTCAGAGCTAATTTGAGTGAAACACCTAATTATCTATTAGCCAAGGTTATAAAATAAAATTAGTCACAGCCCTCTATGAAAAATGGCTAACAACTTTCTGCTCATTAAAAATCAAAGCATATACTTACACATTTTTGATAGAAAATGACCAGAGTAAAATCTGTTTGAATGAATATATTAAAATTATTCTGAAAAAAATCACAATTAAAACAGAAACACCGGGAATGAAATGGCCATTTACATTTTAAAGTATATTTCCTAGAATTTTCCAAGCCTATGAATGCTTAAGAAAGACCTCACACTTAATTTCTAGCTTGGAATTTCTGAATATGTGGGTGGAGCAATACTTCATTTCTCACTAGCCATCAAGGACTTCATTAAAACACATCTTGATCTTCAATTGTAGAATACAATACCATTTTGAAAAGCAGCATGGTTCGGATTACTATGAGAGATACATATTTAGATTTAATGTCAGTAAACTTTAAAAGAGGAGAGGAATCACTAGGTTCAGAAAGGGATTTTACAAATTCATGGGCAGCAGTTACTAAGGGGAACAGGTGTATGCAAACCCTCTAAAATCCCAAATCCAACCGCTGTGGACACCAGGGAAATACAGGGAAATGTACCAGCGAAAGTGGCTGAGATTGTATGGAATCCCTAAACTATTCTTTTATTGCTTCTGTCAGACCTGTGGTCTTGACAGACCACTGATCTTAGTGGGACATTTCTATGTTGGTTTTTTTTTGTTTGTTTGTTGTTAAAATTCTTCCCTCTTCAAATATTATGAAGTACAGGGATTTAATGGGTATGGCATAATGGCCATGTATGTATATTCTTCGTATATATCAGCATTTGTGTTTCTTGTGTTGTGAAATAGAGCTCTGTTATTCTGTAAGATACAGGGTATTACAATGAAAGGAAGTCCTGAAATCCCAAATAAGTTGCTTAATTCAGTGCCCCAGGGTTTCTTGAAATGCCTTAGCTTCGGTTGATACTTGGTAGTGTCATTTAGTGAGAGCTTTTTTCAGGGTCACTTGTCAATGTGCACCTAGGAGACAGTTTCAGTCAAGTAGAGAAGGAACCCACTGGGTGAATGACAGGAGCATTACCTTGCAAACCACGAAGGATTTGTTTGGTATAACTTGACTGTCTGACCAACAGCTGACAAATTCTGATGTGTACAACCTGTTCACTGAACCCAAATTATGTATGGTTTGTTTAACATACTTCCACTTTCCGCTTTCAAGTAACAATAACCTGTTTTGTAGTGTAGTCCAAAATGCAGTAATATGCTTGACCAACAAGCCATAGTTGCAATGCTTATATTTCTTTCTCCAAATTATGTTTTTGGTTTCTAATTATTCTGAAAATCTGCCAAGGTTCTCATACCTGTAGGACAACACAGATGTCTGCGTGCCATTTAACAGCTTTTGGGTGAGATAATGTAGCAGGTAAATACTGGAGTTGACATCCAGTGCATGAGTGAAAAAGCTTGGCCCTCATCATTCGATAAATAAAATAAAAGACTTACTGTGTGATTTAAAGAAGCTGAGCTTGTGCGCTGTTGGGTCAGGAAAATTTTCTTCTTTCATGCTGCTAGTTCTCATTCTTTCTCTTTTTTTTTTTTTGCTTTTCTGATACAAAAATCTCTGCTTTATTTGCATTAATTTATTATATCGACATTCTTAAGGATTTTTTCTCTCTTATGTGAGCAGTATTAGTTTTCCTTTTCTCAAAAAGTCTTACTTTTGCCAATGTAGTAATGCAACCCAGCAGCAAGTAAAATCACATTATTGCTGATTGCATTCAAAAAGACAGCACGTTCGTTTCACCTCTCTTAGCACATGTGCGAAGTTCCCATGTACCAGGTGGTTGTAATTAGTCTGGAACACAGTTTGGCTGGCAAATTCCTTCCTGTTCATGGGATAATTTCACTGCTCCAGTCCCAAAACAGAGGTGGGTAATGGTGAGAGAAATCTTATAACTGTAGGTGCTCTCGTATAAATCTTAGAGAATTTCCCATAAGTACTGCTAATGCAAGCCGATACTCTGAAAATTAAAATCATCCAGTTTCTGGGATCCCTGGCTCTCAGTTCACGTGTCTTGGCTTAATATTAAAGAGGAAGATTTCAGTAAACACAGTGCACAAAATGCAAAGTACCTTGGTTTTTAGCTGACCTGTGTGATGAAAAGGAACGTGTAAAGAAGTCTGACATCTCTAGCTTTTAAATGGGAATTATATAAGCCAAACTTCTGTTGTCCTTATTTTTGAGGCATGTTCCATGATGGCCCACATAGGTGGATGACGTAGAAAACACAGATACTTGGCGTCAGCTGAGATAGTAACAGAAGTCATTTTGAAAACCCTTGTGGAGGCAGCTGCCCATGCGCTACCGTGTACAGAAGATGTGTTGCGCTCATGCAGAGAGAGGGGTATACACTTATGTTGCATTGATGCTTAAGTCTTGCAAAATGATTAAAGCTGGACTTTCTTCAAGTGCTAATACTTTGGAGGTTTTCCCAGGTTCATTGACCTTGATGAAGAAATGATCATAAAATCATAGAAATGCTAATGTGTTGAAAGAGAATTTCTGAAAATGGAAATGTTGGGAGTGACATAAAATTGGTGTTCTACTTAAAACGATCGGTTTGCTTTATTATTCAGATAGCAAAATGTTGGTAAACGATGCAATTATAGTGTGCATTCAAAGCCCATATTTTCAAGTGAAAATTAAATGGCTTTTTTAAGCCATTCAGTGACATGATTGAGAAGTTCAGGCTAGTTATGCATTCCTTAGGTGGATACGTGTCTGCTAGGAAAAACATATCAAAATACAACATTAATTGAGTCGGTGAACCACAGAAATGCAATACTTTTTATTTCCCCCCCAACTGTTTTGCAGACTTCTTTATTTCTGCATTCCTAACCTGTGTATTTAGGATATTTAAACACACATCAGCATAACAACCATTCTAAAAGTTTTCTATCAGGTATCAGCAGAGCTCAGTAAAAATCCTCAAATTTCTCATTAGAAAACGCTGCTTCATCACAACTCCAAAACTTTTCATAGGGAATGCCCTGCTTTTAAAGCTGGCCTTGCAAGTCCCTCAAAACCTGGTGCCTGTGCACCAAGTTTATGTTGTGTTGTTTATCCTGACAATTGTGTAAACAACTACTTAAGTGCAGGGAAAGGGAAAACCGGGTCTACATACTTCACGTTCCCTTTGCAGTGCAGGCAGATTTCAGTGGCTGTAAATGATTAAATAACTTGAATGACTGATTCAAATGCCATGACTATCAAAAAAACCCCTCCACATCTAAAACTGTAGCTTTATTCACATGGACATGGACACAAAAATTCTCCTGTAGCTCAGAACTGTGTATGTGGATTGAAATGAATTTGTGTTGTGCCATGTGAAGTAGTTCTTCTTCCTTCTGCACTTTGTGTAGTCATGCATGTAACTTTTTTGGTTTGGTGTTATCCAATAATTTCTCCTCATTGGTAGGAAACATGGAAAATCCTAGGGAAAAAAAATATTTAGCAGTCCTGAAGCCTTGTTTTGTAAGCTGAACTGTGCTTTCAAAAATGAGATCATGAGTTACCTCAATAATAATTGCCAATGATATTTGTATTGGTGATATTTAACTAGAGAAAAAACTTAACCAAAAACCTTAGGGAAAATTATTCTTTTCCTTACTTTCCTCCTAATTGGACAATTTTATGTGAACTAATATTTGTTGTCTGATAAGGCTTTCAAGGGAGCCAATTACATATTTCCCCCCATCAATATTGCAGTGTTATAGGCTTTTTCTGAGACCTTTTGTAGCTTGCTTGTAAATATTGATTTAGGGGTTGCTCTTTGGGAGATAGCATTTATAGCCTAGCAATAGTTATGACAGTTACTTCTGCTGATAGAGTCTGTCAGAAGAAACACTTTAAATAAAGCTTCAAGTAAATGTACTCCAAATAAGATTAGTGTCTGAGAAATTCATCTGGCAGAGTAACCATGAGGAAAGACACATCTCTCTAATCATTGTCCCTCTTTGACAAATTAACTGCAGGACACTGTTTCTGTAAGAGATCAAATATGTTAAATATGAAATTTACTGAATCTGCCTGTTGGTGAATTACAGCACTTGAAAGGTCAAGTTGTGTGCAAGTCTGGTGACATCCCTGGGTAGATATGTTTACATGGGTGTCTTAGGGATTGCTAAATAAAACCATCTGCTGATTTGGGCAGGATTTTTATTCTGCACCCTTCATCTTGATATCTGAGCACCTTTCCTCAAAACAGTGAATGACAATGTGATAAACACCTTTTGTATGCAGGTTTCTATCTATCCATCCATCCATTCTTCCTTCCTTCCTTCCTCTCTCCTGGGAACAGGATTGCATGCTGGTTTGGTTCTGTGTTTCAGTTGTGTACAATATGATGTGTAGCTCTGAGAAATACAGTTTGAAATGGATTTCTTGATCTTGGAATAGAAAGTGCTGAAGCCTTTGGTAGTTCTTAGGTGTCTAATCTACAGATTTTTAGACTAGCCCCAGGGTCACTTTGCCTCTTGCCCACTGAGCTTTACACTTGTGATGGACAGTTGCATTTTTCTGATATGTAGAATTCTTGATACTAATCCTCAGCTTAGTGCTTCACCATTTAAATTATTCTCAGTCTAAATCCTGAAGTCCTTTGAAGATACAGGCAGAAATAATACTAAAGAATGTGTGGTTCTTTCTTCTGTCTCCATCACAAATGGAAAAATAAGACACTTGTGAACAGAGGAAAAAAATGTATCTAAATAAATAAAGTTAGTTTCACCAAAACAGTTATTGCTAAACTAGTAAAATGCTCTAGGACAACTTATCTCTTTTTCTTTTTTATTTTTTTTTCTTTTTTTCTTTTTTCCTCCTGTTTTTCTTTTAAGATACTGTTCAAATTAAATTTGCAAAAATAATATCTATAACCTTTCCAAGATGCAAAAAAGATAATAGGTATCTAAGCTTTTTAAAAATTAATTAAAATAGAGAAAAAGTATAATACTTATTTCCATAAAAGAACTTCACTTGTAAGCATCTGGATTATTTCTGTTGGTTGACTTCAAATGTAACTGTCTATATAAAGAAAAGAAAAAGCTAAACTAAACTGAAATTCTTTTTTTCCATCACCTCTTTCCCAGATAACTTTGCTAATGGCATCTGTGGACATAACTTTCTTCATTTATTTTAATCTTTAAGCTCTTTTTCAGTATTTTTCTATTTATTTGGTGCATTATTTTGCAATACCGTTTGGTTTTCTTAAGTTCCGGATCATATAGAAATTCAGCTAATGATGGAACTGTCTACAGCATGGATCTAGGGTGACCTTTGCTCGTCCCCTTTGAATTGCAAATAAAATTTATCAGAAGTAAAGTGAACAACTGAAAGAATAAAAGAATGTGCTACTACTTTTATTTAAGATTATTTATTAACTGTTTTTCTTCTTAAAAACCCAAACCAAACATTTCTGCCCTTCCCCTATAGAGTATTATGCTGGCAATCAGTAGAGTAAAAGATAGGATAACTTTTTTTTTTTTTTTTTTAAATTTGATATAGTGAAAGACAGATGCTTTAGTCTGAGAATAAGAAAGGTAAATTAGCAACAACAACAACCCCAAAAAATCCCCTGGAATTTCTCCCTATTACTGCCAAGAACAAATACTGTGGTTTCAGAGGGAGGTCAGCCTTGCAGGGAGCCAGTGCAACCTGTGAACTGTTGCCTTTTATGCCAGACTTGCATCTGCCCAGCACAGGTAAAACACTGGATGACCAGACAGTAACTAGATATTACAGTATGTAATAACATACTCTAGCTATGTTTTTTCAGATGCAGACAGCAGTATAAAAAAGTTTATGCTTTTGTTTTAAATTCTATTTCACTGGAATGGATTTGCCCTGAAGAACCCACCGTCCTTTAGTTTGACTAGGTAAGGCTTTGCCAGCATAACCTATTCTAATGACCTGGTCCACATGCACTGCGAACAGTCAGAGAAAATACAAGAGGGTGAGAGGGAAAGAATCAGAGCGCTTTGAAGAATGACTTATGAACTCAAATCAAGCAGACAACTCTTTCTTTGCTGATACCATTCAAACATGAAGGAAGGCAGTTTGCTATTCGAGTGGAAGAGCTCCTGCAGCACAAGGTACGACTGATAAAGTTTAGCACATTCATCATGGAGTTAAGGTCAGTGAATTAGTTATCTCATGCTTTATGAATCAGTTTGAGAGACTATTCAAAGCATATGAATTTGGTGAACTGGTTATAAGTTCATTTTTAAATATTAAAGAATGCACATTTAACTAAAACTTGGGAATGGGAAAAGGCTGCCCTTTTTTCTTTCTTTCTTTCTTTTTTTTCTTTTTGAGAGAGAGAGATTCTGTTAAGTCTCATTTCCAGAAAGTCAGTGTCACATAGCATTCAGAGAACAGGACAGAAAGGAAAATTGGTACTTACCTAGCTTTGCTGATAACTTGCCCTGTTAGCCAGGCTTTACACTTCATATTTCTGTACTTAAATGTACCCATCTGTAAAACTGTCATAATCTCCTTTTCACAGGAAAGCTGTGAAAATCAGATTCATAAAAGTGCTTTTACACTTTCTGATGAACTATATATTTGACCAAATAATCCTGCTTCTTGCCCATTCGTGAAAAATTTACCAGTTAGTTGCAATTCTTTGATAAAACACTTAAGTAAACAAATATTTCACGTGCAGGTCATTGCAGAAAGGTCACTATCCATAGTTTATTCTTTAGTAGATGTATAGGAATACCTTCTAGTTTCCCTGCTCAGATAACACGTTCATGCTGTGATGATTCTTTCTTACTGTTTACAAATTATCTACAGACAGCTGGTAAATCCTTGAGAAATGTTAGCCTTTCTGGGTAAGAATTCATTTTAGTGAATATAGATGTCAATATAGGCATCTATGCCCAGGATGATAATGCTAGGTTTTCCTTACAGTGGATGGACAGGCACTTCTAGGGCACAGCTTACCTGAGACACCTATGCCCAGGATGATAATGCTATGTTTTCCTTACAGTGGATGGAGAGATACAGGCACTTCTAGGGCACAGCTTACCTGAGACATCTGCTAGAAAGAGATTAATTGTTGCCTGGAAGTGTCTATCTCTTTCTGTTGACTAGCAGAGAAGCTGAGGTTCAGATTGGGGATCTGTACTGCACATGCCTAAGGTTAGGTGAGACTAATCCTGTCCTGAACATGCGGTAAGCCAACACAACAACAGTCATGAGGAAATGTTTAATGTCATTTTTATTGCAAGCACTTATTTGCTCCAGTGTTCTTTGAAACCTGTGAGATACCTGAAAATGCAAGTCCTTCTTGTAGGCTTACAAGCAGTAGTACTGTGGCTATTGAAGAACAAGCATATTTTAATGGCAAAGATATTCACATATTCACACATACTTTTAAACTCTGCGGGTTTGGTTTTGTGCTACTTGTTTAATTTCTTATTCCCTATAACGTTGGCATATAGTTCTATATGGCACCTGAGGGACTGTGGTCAGAAATTAGGCACCTGCACTCCCCATAACTTTGGAAGTGGTAAAATATAAAGAATCTCTGTCCCAGCAATCATTGTCTCTTATTTATGGAGAAAAAGTTTGAGTGAGTGCAAGGAGTCAAGGGAAGAGGTGATTTCAAAGACAAATGACAGTGAGCAAGCACATACCTGAGACAATGTTGTTGACTTGTGTGCAGTTTATTTATAATCTATGCGCTTGGACTTCAGCGTTTTGGGGGTGGGGGGGTGTTGTCTTTTGTATGTAAGCGAACAATTCCACTTCTTGTTTCCAACCTTATCTTTCTCTTTCTGGGAGATGAGATGCTTTTGTTCCTCCTTTTTAAAATTCATTTAAGTATAATAAAGTTTGCTGTTCTTACTAAGTCCTTTGGGGGGCATTGGTGCCTTGAACATATAACTGTAATAGTAAAAGTAGCAATTTTGCACCCCGCCTCTCTTTTGAGAGTATTGGTAATTTGTGGCACAGCAGATTGCACAGTTGTGTTATGTTTTTAGCTTTGTTTTGTAATTTATTTGAAATATAGCAAGGAGACGGATAGACACATAGGTAAAGTAATTGCCAAATAAAATGATATCATGTCTATTACAAAACTGAAGATTTTGAAAAGTGCTTGAAATAATTTTTTTGGCAGAATAGTGGGAAGGTCAGATCGAACAGCAACTGAAAGTTGGATGTTGTAATACTCGAAGCCTTTTATATGCTTTTTAGTGGCAGTTTTGTAACAATACAAGGAGAAAGAAATCTTTCTTTGGGAAAAAAACAAACCCAAAACTGTATGAAGTATGTTATATAAGCAGTGCAGGCTTAAGGGGAGAAGGTGACCCAAGACTTTTCCCATTACATTGCTGTGTAATGTAGACAGATACAATTTTTGTCTCCTAATTTTGTTATATATGTGATTGATATGTGTGATGCCAATATGGATGAATTAGAATCAATCACCTATACTAAAAATTCCAGTTGTGCACATAGAATTTGAGTGTATATTTATGCCGTGGAAGATAGAAATTTGGGATCTACTAATTGCTGCATTCCTTCCTTTTCTTCAGAGACAAAGCAAAACTATAGTTGTTTTGTTTAGCTGCTGGAAATAGGAATAATGTGTGATTGGTATATGTGTGCTTTTGATATTTAGTATCAATCTCAAGTCTTCATGATTCAGGGAATTGAACATAGAGAAATAATAAGGAACATGCAGAAAGGAGTTAGGAAAGTAAAGAGCAAGCATGGGTTAAACCCATTCAGAAACATTGGTACGTTTCATTGTTGCGGAAGTAGGTAGGAAAAATGAGTAGAAAGATAAAATTTAAGAATTATTATGTTTTGGTGTCCTTTCCTGCACCCTACCCCCAAAAGAAAGAAAAAAGAGAAGACGGCAAAGATATAGAGAAAAACAATTCTATTTCTAAAGAAATGTAGACCATTTTTAAGAAGACAATATGTCCTATAATATGTTTCTAGACCTCAAGAGTTGTGGTAATCAGATGTCTTTATCTTTTGTTTAGAAAAAGAATAACAAATAACCACCTTTCTTGAGTGGTTTCTATTAAAAACAAATAAATCCCAAACAGACAAAGTTAAATGCAGATAGGTAAAATGCTAGAATTGTTTTTTGTTTTCATGATCTAATAAGAAACCATTTTTAATGAATGAAGCAATTGCCTTACTGTCACTGCTGAAAACATCATTAGCTTTCTTTTCAATTAACAACTCTCCATTAACAAATCAAAAGTGTTCTGCAGTGTAGCCATCAAACCTCCCTCCCAATAACTCCTAGACACATGTAGTTAACAGTAAATTTGAAACCTCTCCTTCAATAAGGTATGTGATTTATCCCTCCAAAACAGATGTGGAATAATTTAAAAGATAAGCAAAGGATTTTCCATTCTGTAAATGATATGTGTAGGCCTCTTTTGACTTTGTAATTTTTCTTCAGAGTGTGATGAGATTAAAAGGCCACAAACATGTTCCTGATCATCTACTTCTAATTCCAAAATCCTATAAAAGTGTATCTTGCCAAGCAGGTAAAGTCAGTTGTGCAGCAGTCTTCTGGAAAATCACCAAAAGCACCATCTCTCTGATCTGGGTGATATATCATTGATTTTAGTTTCCTCTGACATCCCTTTCCCCAGACATCCATCTGGCATTGTTGAGGCTAATGCCTTCTCCTCCCAGCCTTTACCAGTGAGCAACCTTTCAACACTGCATCAGTTGGTCATCTGGTTCCAAAGTCACAACCCCACACTTTTGTGCCTTGCCTAAGACTCTGGAATTAGATGGCCTTATTTCTGATGTCTGCTTGTATCTTTTCTTGATAACTTGCTCCGTGCCTTCAGGATGGAGAATAGGTAAAATGTTTTTTTTTTTTTTCCCATTAGTGATCAGGGAACTGATGCTAAAAAGGAAATTTGGTTATTGTTTCTGCTGCTGAAATACTTGTTTCTGTAGAAATATGACTAGAGATGAATTTTTGATTCATTCTTCCAGTGGTTGATGAAATTGTCTGACAGTAAGCGGTGGGAGCTTGGTGTGACTGAAAGCATGTCCCCATCAGAGTGCTTTATTGCCATTACCCATGTGCTGAACAGTGGATGGGGTGCTTCGAAAACACCAGCTGTGGACTTCAGTGGTCTGAATGTCTGAATTTTCATTGTCAACTGACTGAAAGGAGACCCTCTTCACACCGATATTAATTGTCCATTAAGGTCCCATTTGCTTTTGTCTTCTAATTACTTCATATTGTCTCAGTCAGTAAATAATCCCTCCTTAGTCACACTCCTTTCCAAACTGTTGAGATCTTTCTTTCCTATTCATGTTATATAATAGACTGTATAGAATAGCTTATAGTGAAGCAGAAAACTGATCAGTTGATGCAGGTTTATAAAGAGCTCTGTATCATTTTATCTTCCACATAAAGAGCTTGCCCACTCTCACTCGATAAATAGTCTTTAACAATAACATAACCACAGGGTATCTCCAGTATGCGTTCTTTAGATAAAGTCCTCATTAGGTTAATGTAAGATCACTGGCTTTAGCCTGCATTTTATTTTATATAATGAGTTCCTTTTTATACAATAAAGCTTATGAAAGAAGAAATTGTTGGCTCATAGGGAAGAGATGGATGAATATAATAAGGCTTCTGTTGGAGGGATTTATGATGTATATTTAGCATTGCAGACAACATAGTAAATCACTGCCACAGCCAACGTGAAAGATACATTAGTTGCCATTTGTTTTTTACCAGCCTATCTAAGTCCTTTTCAGATGTCATTCTAGAGATTTATAAATCAGTCTCATTTCATGTTATTAAAAAGTCTATTACACATTATAATGCAGCTCTAAAACATGGCAAATGATTTCACTTTCATTGTTGTTGGTACCATTAATATCTCCTCCCTATTCTATGTTATTTAACCTAGATAGAAGCAGCACTGGTGCCAGTATTGTGAAAACAACACAGTAATTGGAAAGACAGATAAAATGTTTGAGAGAAATCTAATAGTCTTAAGTTTTCCCCAATTTCCTGGGACATCCGTGTAAGGTGATGTTATGTTCTTTGCTCAGGTGCTGCTGTTAATCTTAAAACACTGAAAAGAAATTACTCATTTGGAAATAGCTTAGAAGAGCAACTTCAGTATCGTGTTACATGAACTATGTCCATTACGTTAGCTACAACGATACCCATATCAGAGGGACGCGTGCAGTAGGATTTTTCTCTTGAAACTTCATAGGAGCATCTATGGGCACACTAGTTGAAACCAGCATTCACTCCCAGGTAGACATGTCACAGAAGTCTTAATACTGTTTTCACACTGCTCAGCACAATCAGATCCAAAGAACTGACTAAGGCTTTTAAACAATGGAAAGGATCAGAAGAGAGTTAAAAACTAAAGGAAGGAAAATTATTGCATCTGAGTGAATATTCATAACTTTTATTTTTCAGTTTCCATGGCTTCTAGTAACTAAACGTGGAACTTCAAAATGCTCCTTGCATCAAGAGTAGATGTACCCAGCAGAGGCAATTTTTGTATCTTGGAAAAAAGGATTTGAAAATTAATTAGGAGTGTTTTGTTGTAATGTATCTTCCAGATATCTCAGAGGGCTGTAATATCAGCAGTGGTTTCAGTCAAGAGGGAAGATAGGTTGTATGGGAAGAGACTGTGTACTGAACTGACACGACTGAAAACCAATGAATGAAAGTTGCTTTTGTAGCACTTGGAGGAAAAAGTGGAGAGCACCATCACTACCAGGTTTGCGTTTTCTTCAGTAATAATTTGCTTGATCTCTTTCAATTCACATGGAATCTATTTTACTCAGTTGCCTGGATATAGACGGCTGGTTAATGATAGACAGTTTCTGCGATTTGTGTGTATTGCCTTCAATTCTTTCCTAGCCTGTTTGAACATGTTATGCCTTATTTTCTTTAAAATATTAGTCTTTGGAATTACTTTTTTCCTACATTTCCCTCGCCCC